>NC_092338.1:54958750-55270625 GCF_046630445.1 Rutidosis leptorrhynchoides
AAGTTTTTATTATATAAATATTTTGATTTAAACAGAAAATATAAAACAGAAAAAAAAATGCGTCGAATTTTAAACAACCTGTCATTTGAATTTTGGAACCCCGCGACTTGCGGAGTTTGCTGCTTCGGGCACCGCAACTCGCGGAGCCGCCCTGACAGGCCAGACCAAAACCCTAATCTGCATTTAATACGGTGTAATTAATTATTATTATTATTTAAACCCTAATTAGTTTATTATTAATATAATTTAGTTTTAATTAATTATAATTAGTTTTATTATATATAAAAATTAATAGTTTTATAAAATAAATAATATAAAAATAATATTTTTATAAAAATTGTAATTTTTACAACTTTTTGTATATTTTTATATTTTGTCCCTTTTTAATTGTTTTAGCGTAATATTTGTATTTTTCGCTAGTTTTTAGTTTTAAACTTAGTTTTTGCCATAGTTATTTTTTTTAGTTCTAGATTTTTAGACTTTGCCGTAAAATCCCTTAACTACTTTTTCTTTAGACTAAAATTTAGGTACTTTAGAATTTTGCGACGCCTTTTAAGTTTTAGTTTCTTTTTAAGTTATTGCCATTTGGGATATAGTTTTTTTTTGTAAGTTTTAATATTTTTAGACACCTTTTACCTATGTATCAATTATCATTCCAATTAGTAATCTCAATTTGCGATTATAATTTTAAGTTAGTTGTGGTAATAAGGTTAGGTTAGTCAAGTGTTTTTAAGTTTTATAAGTTTCTTTTATTTTTCCGTCACCTTTTATTTTTCAACCATTTTTCTTTTTCGACCTTTTTCGACACGCTCTTTTTCTTTCTTATTTCTCGCTATTCTAGTTTTTAGGACATAGATTTTTATTCTACTTCTTATCTAAATTTTTTAAAATTACGAAAATTTATTTTAAGTGGTTAAATTGATAGACATCAAAATTTTCTGGTTCGTAGTAATAGTTGGATTTGTACGTGGACCGGGTTATTGGAGCCAAACAGTCCTCAATTATATTGAGACCAAACGAATCCTGCCCCTCTGCTGCATCTTTTGGCTATTCGAAACGTGGGCAAAATCAGAAAAGTCTATTGATTGGATAACTTATTATAATTTTTCTTTCCTTTTAAAAACTAATAGGATATTCAGTGAATGCACCGAGCAAGACGTTCATCACCTTTTGTACGTTCACCACCTGTAACTAGATCAAGACATTTAGCAAATATTACTGCCGTTGATTTTTCTTTAGAATCGTCATCCAGTCGACCAAGTACTCCAGTTCAAATTTCCGATAATCCATTTTTTGAACCCGACCTCACAATTGAGAATCCGGAGAATATTCAGGGACGATTCGTAGATCCTGAACCACTAAACTTTCCTCCGGAACCACCAATCATTCAAACAGAGATTGTTGAGGAACGAACCATTAAATCAGAATCCTCTAGTGATTCCGATTCAACAAATTCAATTATGGAAGTAACAAAACCATTAAGTATGGAAGACCGAATGAGAGCTAAACGCACTGGCCAAGGTCACGCAATTACTCATCCAGACATTAATGCGCCAGATTATGAAATCAAAGGACAAATTCTACACATGGTGACTAATCAATGCCAATTTAGTGGTGCGCCGAAGGAAGATCCAAATGAACATCTACGTACCTTTAATAGGATCTGCACACTATTTAAAATCCGAGAAGTGGAGGATGAACAGATATATCTCATGTTATTTCCCTGGACTTTAAAGGGAGAAGCCAAAGATTGGTTGGAATCGTTACCTGAAGGGGCGATTGATACATGGGACATTTTAGTTGAAAAATTTCTTAAACAATTCTTTCCTGCATCTAAAGCCGTAAGACTTCAAGGAGAAATTGTTACATTCACACAGAAGCCGAATGAAACTCTATATGAGGCGTGGACTAGATTTGGAAAGTTGTTAAGAGGATGTCCGCAACATGGTTTAGACACCTGTCAAATAGTACAAATATTCTACCAAGGATGCGACATCACTACAAAGAAAGACATAGATATAGCAGCTGGTGGTTCTATTATGAAGAAAACCGAAACTGATGCTTACAAAATTATTGATAACACTGCTTCCCACTCACATGAGTGGCACCAAGAAAAAGATATCGTTAGATCATCTAAAGCAGCTAGAGCCGATTCTATCCACGACTTAGATTCCATTTCCGCAAAGGTAGATGCTGTGGAGAGATGAATGGAAAAGATGACTAAAGATATTCAATCAATACGAATTAGTTGTGAGCAGTGTGGAGGACCACATTTGACAAAAGATTGTCTCAGTATTGAATTAACAATGGAACAAAGAGAGAATATTTCATACATAAACCAAAGGCCTGGAAATAATTATCAGAATAATTATCAACCGCCAAGACCTATTTACAATCAAAACCAGAATTATAACCGAAATATTCCATACAACAACCAACAAGGTCCTAGCAATCAACAAGTATCCAATAATAATTACAATCAGCAAAGACCTAATTTTCAAAACAAACCACCACAACAAACCGATGATAAAAAGCCGAATTTAGAAGATATGATGACGAAGCTAGTTGAAACTCAAACGCAGTTTTTCACATCTCAAAAACAAACTAATGAACAAAATGCTCAAGCATTTAGAAATCAACAAGCTTCTATTCAAAATCTGGAACAAGAAGTAAGTAACCTAGCAAGGTTAATAGGTGAAAGAAAACCGAGAAGTCTACCTAGTGATACAAATGCTAACCCCCGAAATGAAACAGCTAAAGCCATTACCACAAGAAGTGGTACAACACTTAAACCACCTGAAATACTTGTAACTTCTGATGAAGCTATTCCTACTCCACAAGAACCACAACCTAATCAAGATAAGGAAAAAGAACCGGTAGTTGAAAAGGTTAATGAAGATAACACAGTTAAGGCTAAACCTTATGTTAAACCATACCAACCACCACTTCCTTACCCGAGTAAAATGAAGAAAGAGAAACTTGAAGCCGAGCAATCTAAATTCTTATATATGTTTAAACAGATAAATGTAAATCTTCCTTTCATTGATGTGATTTCAGGAATGCCTAGATATGCAAAATTCTTGAAAGATCTAATCTCAAATAGAAAGAAAATGGAAGAACTCTCGGCTGTTACCATGAATACTAATTGTTCAGCAGTGCTGTTGAATAAGATACCAGAAAAACTATCTGATCCAGGAAATTTTACAATTCCATGTTTTCTGGGTAGTCTTAGTTCAATAGAAGCATTGGCAGACTTAGGTGCTAGTATAAATCTAATGTCATATTCACTATACGCTAAACTAGACCTTGGAGAATTGAAATCAACCAGAATAAGCATACAACTAGCCGATAGATCAATAAAATATCCAAGAGGGATAATGGAGAACATGCTAGTTAAAGTTGGTACTTTAGTATTTCCAGTAGATTTTGTTGTTTTGGACATGGAAGAAGATTCTCAAGTTCCTCTCATATTAGGAAGACCATTCTTAAACACGGCTAAAGCAATGATAGACGTGTTCGGTAAGAAATTGACCCTAAGTATAAAGGATGAGAGTGTTACCTTTTCAGTTGATAGAGCAATGCAACAGCCACAATCTGTAGATGATACATGTTATTATATTCAAACTATAGATGCACATGCAGAATTATTAGAAGAATTTCCAGAATTACAAGGAACGGGAGAATGTTCTTTAGGAGAAGGAATAGAACAAATTGATGAAGCTGAAATGTTAGCTACACTTATAGCTAATGGATATGAACCAACAACAGAAGAAATTCAAATGCTAAAAGAAGAAGACAGATATCGATATAAATCATCGATAGAAGAACCACCGAAATTAGAGTTAAAGCCACTTCCAAACTATTTGGAATACGCTTATTTACATGGTGAATCTGAATTACCTGTAATAATATCGTCTTCTCTTACTAAAAATGAAAAATCACAACTCATTTCTGTGTTGAAAGCTCATAAACCAGCCATTGCATGGAAGATTCATGATATTAAAGGAATAAGTCCTTCGTATTGCACACATAAAATCCTTATGGAAGAAGGTCATAAAATGTATGTGCAACGCCAACGAAGACTAAATCCTAATATGCAAGATGTAGTTAAAAAAGAAATTATTAAACTGCTAGACGCAGGTCTAATTTATCCAATTTCTGATAGTCCATGGGTAAGCCCAGTTCAATGCGTGCCTAAGAAGGGTGGCATGACTGTCATTACAAATGAGAAAAATGAGCTTATTCCTACTAGGACTGTAACAGGATGGCGTGTATGTATTGATTATAGAAAATTAAATGACGCCACCAGAAAAGATCACTTTCCCTTACCTTTCATTGATCAAATGTTGGAAAGATTAGCCGGAAATAGTTACTATTGTTTTCTAGATGGATTTTCCGGATATTTTCAAATTCCAATAGCACCCGAAGATCAAGAGAAAACCACATTCACGTGCCCTTATGGTACTTTTGCTTACAAACGCATGCCATTTGGACTTTGCAACGCCCCTGCAACCTTTCAAAGGTGTATGATGGCGATTTTTCATGACATGATAGAAGAATGCATGGAAGTTTTCATGGATGACTTTTCAGTCTTCGGTGATACATTTGAAACATGTCTAGCTAATCTTGAACGAATGCTTATTAGATGCGAACAATCAAATCTAGTACTTAATTGGGAGAAATGCCATTTCATGGTTAAAGAGGGCATCGTTCTTGGACATAAAATTTCAAAAGAAGGAATTGAAATGGATAGAGCTAAAGTAGATCTAATTGCTAAACTTCCACATCCCACCAATGTTAGAGGAGTTAGGAGTTTTCTAGGGCATGCCGGTTTTTACCGACGTTTCATAAAAGATTTTTCTAAAATTGCCACTCCTATGAATAAACTCCTAGAAAAGGATGCTCCATTCATCTTTTCAGATGAGTGTATCAAATCTTTTAATATTCTTAAAGAGAAACTCACTAATGCACCGATCATGATAACACCAAATTGGAATCTACCATTTGAACTAATGTGCGATGCAAGTGATTTTGCAATGGGAGCCGTTTTAGGACAAAGGATTGAAAAACGATTTCAACCTATATATTATGCTAGTAAGACATTACAAGGAGCACAAACGAACTATACAACTACTGAAAAAGAACTCCTTGCTATTGTCTTTGCTTTTGACAAATTTCGATCATATCTCGTTCTAGCAAAAACGGTGGTCTATACCGACCATTCTGCTCTTAGATACCTATTTTCAAAACAAGATGCTAAACCAAGATTAATCCGTTGGATCTTACTCTTACAAGAGTTTGATATTGAAATCCGAGATAAAAGAGGAGCAGAAAATCTCGCCGCTGATCATCTTTCTCGTCTTGAAAATCCCGAATTAGAAGTTCTAAATGAATCGGCCATACAAGACAACTTTCCTGATGAATATCTATTGAAGATAGATTATAAAGAAATTCCATGGTTTGCAGACTATGCAAACTACTTAGTTTGTGGATTCCTTGAAAAAGGATTATCGTACCAAAAACGAAAGAAATTCTTCAGTGATATAAAACACTATTTTTGGGAAGATCCACATCTGTTTAAAAGTTGTCCCGATGGAATAATACGCCGATGTGTATTTGGAGATGAAGCTAGTAAAATTTTAAACCATTGTCACACAGGACCAACAGGAGGGCATTATGGGCCTCAACTAACAGCAAGAAAAGTTTATAATGCTGGATTCTATTGGCCTACAATTTACAAAGACGCACACCTTCTTTGCAAATCCTGTGATGCTTGTCAAAGGGCTGGAAAAATAAGTAAACGTGATGAAATGCCACAAAATGTCATCCAAGTATGTGAAGTATTTGACATTTGGGGTATTGACTTTATGGGTCCATTTCCAAAATCTCATAATAATCTATATATACTCGTAGCCATTGATTATGTATATAAATGGGCGGAAGCACAAGCTCTCCCAACTAACGATGCACGAGTTGTAGTCAACTTTTTAAAACGTCTTTTTGCAAGGTTTGGAACACCGAAAGCTTTAATAAGTGATCGGGGTACTCATTTCTGTAATAATCAACTTGAGAAAGTTCTTAAAAGATATGGAGTAACTCATAAAATCTCCACCGCATATCATCCACAAACAAGTGGACAAGTTGAAAATACCAACCGAGCTTTAAAACGTATTCTAGAGAAAACCGTAGGATCAAATCCGAAGGAATGGTCCATTAAATTGGAGGATGCACTCTGGGCTTTTAGAACAGCCTACAAAACTCCAATTAAAACCACACCTTTTAGACTTGTTTATGGAAAAGCATGTCATCTTCCAGTAGAAATTGAACACAAAGCATTTTGGGCTTTGAAGACATGTAATCTTGATTTACATGAAGCCGGACGTCTACGATTAAGTCAACTAAACGAATTAGAAAATTAAGACATGAAGCATACGAAAATTCGTTAATCTATAAAGAAAGAACGAAGAAATGGCATGATAAAAGAATCAGAAGTTCAAAAGAATTTAAAGAAGGAGACAGAGTTCTTCTTTTCAATTCACGATTCAAGCTATTTCCTGGAAAATTAAAATCAAGATGGTCTGGACCATTCATAGTCAAAAGAGTTTTCCCATACGGAACGATAGAATTAATAAATTCAAATGGGATTGAATTTAAAGTTAATGGTCACAGAGTTAAACATTACATACATGGTCCGATGGAAGAAGACAATGAAGTTAATCACAATTTCGATACCACAGCTAACTAAGTATAGGGGGTTTATGTATTTCTGTTAGAGTTAGATTGTCTGTTTTCGTGTAGTTCTCGAAAATGGAACCCGAACGGTCTTTCCCTAGCAGACCCTAAAGAACTAGTCTTCTCCCCCCCATTCTGAATTTTTATTTTTTTAGGAAATGAAGACTGCCTGTGAACTAAACCATGATCTAATGCTACACGCTTTGATCACTAAACGTAATAATGACACACTTCCGAGTGAAATAGTATCAGTAATCAGAGAAAGATTGGACGGAGTTAGAAAAGAATCCAGATGTGAAGATAATAAGTTACAATTTGGTAAAGGAAAATCAAAATCCGCAGCGAAAAGAAGAGCACGACACCTAGAAAGATGTCACAAATGCGGAAAATGGTCACATGGAGGTAAATGTTCAAATAATCAAACCTATTCAAACACCGAATTTGTTACTTTATGCAGAGATGGACCGTTCATATGTTTAGAAGAAAAAACACTGAATGCTCGAGGTTACGCCTATGTAGCCATGGAAAACCAATTAAACCGACTATCTTATGAATGGGATAGATCATATAACTAAGAAATCTATTTCACAGGTATGTTTGTACAGTTTTTATTTTTTTTATTTTTATTTTTAACCTTTTGATAATAAACGCTAATTTGTTCGCTATAAAGTATTAAATTGGTATTGAATAAAATTTGGTTTGGCGACCGAAATTTTGATATCGTTCAAAAATTTATTACATCACTGCGAAATTTAACATTTATTCTTAAGGTATAAATATCTTTAATCAATCAACCCAAAATATTTCAAAAATTCGTCATGAGTTAAATTAGGTCTTGGAACCGAAATTACTTTACCGAAAAGAGGGGCGCATATTTTTGATAATATTTGATTGATTAAAGTGGGATAAAAAGCCAAAAAGATTTTTAATTTTATTTTTACCATGTTTTTAAAATTAATATATAAATCTTAAATTAATATTGTAAACTTTGTAAAATCAATATATTTAAAATTGTAAATATTTGAAAAATTAATATAAGTTTGGTGTGAATTTATAATATGAATTTTTAAATTAAGTTTGGTGTGAATTTTTAATTTTTAAAATATGAATTTTTAATTTTATGCATTTCAAATTTTAAGTTTGGTGTGAATTTTTAATATTAATTTTGAATTTTATATTTAAGTTGTGTGAATTTAAAAATAAAAATTTACTTTATCTCGTTAAGTTAAAAATATGATTTTTAAAATTCGTCGTAAGTTGAAGACTAGGTCGTTGAACCAAAATTGCTTTGCCCGAGGGAGGGACGAGAACTTTTATTATCATTATTTTTAATCTTATTGAATTAAAGTATGCCAAAAACATTAAAAAACTAAAAAAAAAAAAAAAATCTAAGCTTTTAAAACAATCGCTTGAAAAAGACAAATTTTAAAATTTTGTCGAAGGACGGACTAGGACATCGATCCGAAACGACCTCGTCCTAAAACAAAGGAAAACAAAATTTTAAATTTATTTTATATTTGTTTTACAAGTTAAGGTTTGTTTAAAAAAAAAAAAAAATATATATATATATATATATATATATATATATATATATATATATATATATATATATATATATATATATATATATATATATATATATATATATATATATACAAACTCCGTGACTCGCGGAGTTTGAAAGGGAAAAACACCATGACTCGCGGAGTTCCAAAAATACCGAAAAAAATAAAAGGGGCAGAACTGATGAGTCCACAACCCACACCCACGAAAACACTGCGATAAAACCCGCAAAAACCCGAAAACACCCCCAAATTCACAATTTTTGACCGTTAATCATCAAATCTTTTACTAAAATCATGTTGAGAAGGATGCTATCAAGGAATTACTCAAGAAAAACGGTAAATTTCTACACCTAAACACCATTTAATCCAAAAATTAGTGTTCTTGAGCAATTTTTTCCCCAATTTGATTTTGATGCTTTTTAGTGTAATTATGCTTAAATTGTTTATGTATTATGCTTGTATAACCTAGATTGATGCTATTTAACATGATTAGAAGCCTTAAACTTCAAATTTTGAGTAATCTAGGGTTTGTGTTCTTGAGCAATTTGGGGCTTTTTGATATAAACAGGTTATGGCCGATTTTTGTCATGAATTGTTGCTAAATAAAGTAGTGTAACATGTTTAGGTAGTTAAATTATCCAAACTTTGAGCCTAAACATGATTTTGAGAATTAAAGTGGACTTTTTCAAGTCTAAAATTCATGAACTTGATTTTTGAAAGATAATGCCATTTGAAACTTGTTTAATTGCTAGTAATGATTATTTTGACATGTTATTTGAGTTGAATGCTTATGAACTTGGCGAACATTTTAGTATATGCTTATTTGAAAAAGTGTAGATTTGATGAAAATATGAAAATGAGCTTAAGTTTTATATAAATTGATCATGTCATTGTAATTATTTTGATTGATGATTTTGCTGACACTAATGCATATTTGGATGCACAAAAATTGTGTTTGATGTGTTTTGCAGACTGAAAGGGGTGAATCTTCATCCCAAGCTCGCAATGCTCCTGCTGAGAATGCGGAACAACAGGAGGTGGATAACTACTACAAACAAGATATACCTCATCCAGTCATGACATTTTCTGATATGCACTTGGAAGATTTGCACCCGAACCTGAGATTTGACAGACTTTTGATAGATTATCCAAAATACCAAAGGGGTTTGTATACTCTTCATTCTAAAGTTGTTGAGGTACCTAGGGTCATAGAATGGGGACCATTAGAAGCTGTAGAATTGGCCGGGCCAATTAGAGAATTACTTGCACAGAGGTATGGTAATTCTACTTTTAACGACTGGGTACGTTTATTCACTATGCGTAGACCTGTATATAAAATATGGTGTGAAGAATTGTTGTGTAGTATAGAATTAAATGATCGGGTAGCTAGTTTAACCGATCGATCTTTTATTAGATTTTTGTTAGGAGGTTCGATGTGCCACATGTCTTTACTAGACATGGCTCAGGCTTTACGTATATATACGCCTGAGGAGTTAGCATCTGCCGATTGTAGAGGGTTGATACTAAATGGTAGAAAGATAGATGAAAATTTTGATACACATTATGTATGGAGTCAAATGACAAGCCATCACCGATTCAAAGGGGGAAATTACTCTTATTTGGATATAGATAGAGCTGAATTAAGAGTAATTCATAGGTTTTTAGCTAATTCGATTGCACAAAGAGGTAAGAACAAGGAAAAGGTAAATGAACAGGATTTGTTTTACCATATGTATATTCGAGACCCACAAAGCGCTGTAAGTATACCTTATTGTGTGGGTTATTATTTATCAGCTATGGTTAGGGGGATGAGACTTCATAGCATAATAGGAGGTGGTATATTTATTATTTTGATTGCTGAATATCTCGGTGTGGATATAAGTCGGGGGGGATTATTAGTCGAAGAACCAGAACCCCGCGATACAATAGGTTTAAATGTATACCATGGTGCAAAAGTTTTGAAGAGGCGAAATAACGCCGCAGTACAATACCATGGTAGACATCCACGGGTTGAGAGAAACCAACAGCAAGGTAATGTAGGAGGGGGAAATGAAATGCAAGAAATGCAAAGGTTTATAGCTTCACAGGAGTACGAAAATGCTAGACATAGAGCATTTGAAGATTGGCAAGTTCATCAAAACCAAATCATAGCTTATTGCCAACATATAGGTAGAAACTATATTCCTACTCCATCGCCCATATTCCCTCCCTGGTCTATAGAGATTTAACCACCGTATCCTATGTATAACCCAGCCGAAGCATTTTATAGCACCTATGGTTATGCATGGAACCCCTACTGGTATCAGTATCATCCCTAGTCTACTTAGTTTTATTTATTTTGTAATTTTTAATGTTGATACGTTTAATACTTATTTAATATTATAATAGTTTTTATAATTTTCTAACTTTTATTCTTAGATTTTAATAATTTTTGAATGTGAGGTAATATACCAAACTTCAAAAATATGTATATATGTATGCAGTTTATCTTATGTACACAACAGGGTAAAACAACGCATTTTCAAAGACTGGCATTAAGTTTTGCAAAAGCAACTAATTTTGACGACAAGATGCAAAATATATGTGAAATAACAACAAGACGGAATGAACAAATGATGTGCACCATTTATCATTCAGCAAACAAACACAAATATGTTTGGAAACTTTGGTAAAATTTAATCATTTTCACACAAATCACCCTTAATAATTTAAATTGTTACTGATTTCTTGCAAATGAGGGAATTGCAAGATCTTAAGTGTGGGAAGGGGTTAAATTCTTTCGGATTTTAAAATTTTTACTTTATACACTTGGTTACCATTAGAAATACTAGTAAAATAGTAGTTGTATTAGAATCTAGTGCTCTCTGATAATAAAGAACAGCCCTAGTCTTATATACTGACTACCCAATTCTAGTAAAAATTTTCAAAATTTTTAATTAAATGAACTCAAAATCATGTTTATACATATTTATGAATGATAAAACTAGGTTTTAACACCGAAATTATTGTTACCTCGGAAAGGACATAAATTGATAAACAAACCGAAATGTTAAAATTCATTTAAAATGGAATAGAGGACAATAAAAAGGAAAATAAAAGCCAAGTGTGGGAAAATTCTCCAAGTTATTCAAAACATATGTCACATATTTTTGTACAAATAACTGAAAATACTTTTGCTTTGGACTAAACTAAACTATTTTACCAGATGAAAGAAAAGAAGAGATGGATCTACACGATGAATCAATTCCATCATTAAAAGGAAGTAAAGTTTTCCGAAAAAGAAACGCGCTTCTTGATTTAGGTCAGGAAGTTGTCGTCCAGACCAACTGTAGGTTGACGAAAAACCTAGAAAAGTCATCACTAAAATCAGCAGGAAATCCACGGACCTCAGCATTAAACAGGGTCGCCAAGTGGTCAGATTTATCCTAACCATGAGAAGGATTTATCTCGTACAATGGGGGACACCATGCAAATTAGCTGGATAAGACTAATGAATCAGATCCCCAGAAAGGATAATCTACTTAAAAGATCAAAAATCAGCTTTTAAGCTTGATATTACTCAATCCTTGAGATTGACCTTAAAGATTGAGAATTACAAACTCATGGAATTCAATGATATCTAAACTCGAGCCTGAACGAGAAAATATTTTGATCAAAATTACAAACCGATTTGTTTTCTAAAAACCCATTTTCAATGCGTTCATTACCATTGAACGTAAAATCCTAGGAATTCACCTGGAATTCATTAGGTCACCTGAACTAAATCGGGTGTCAACCGTAAGAACGGTGGTTGCATAGTGGTCAAAGACAGGACCTTGTGCCAAACCTACAAATTATAAGGGTGAGCTTTACTATTGCTCCTACCAAGGATAGTAATTGCGTCTGACACGTTATAGACCATAATTAAAAGCATGTCAGGGGACATTGCCTTAACAGTTGCTTGTTCAACGCTTTCCTTTACAACCGGACGGTAGTTTACCGAAAGGTAATATACGGGACAAGTAAACTGGACGTGTTGCTTTCCAAATACAAGGTTAGCAAGTGGGTGACACAAAACCATAAGTTTTGAGCTAAAATTTTCAAATCTGAAACCCACCAAACCCACAAAAATATTTTGCAAACACCGGTGAAGGGTTATTCCGGAAAACTTATCTAGGGTAAAAACTAGATTTAATTTTCAAAAGATCAAATGTTTTCATAAAGATCCAATTTCCTTAATGGATCTAAATTTTTATAGTCATGTGGGACTGTAAACCATATCGTTACTACCATTGTTTATACCGCCGTATAGAAATCACTGATGTACAAAGTGTGAAGAATAAAGAAGTGATTCTAGTATTTCAAGACGATATTGCTTGAGGACAAGCAACGCTCAAGTGTGGGAATATTTGATAATGCTAAAAACGAACATATATTTCATAGCATTATTCCTCAAGAAAGACAAGCTTTTAGTTGCAATTGTTCTATTTACAAGTGATATTCGTTTAAATAATAAAAGGTGAAGACAAAATACAGATTCGACGAATTGAAGACGCAAACGACCAAAAAGCTCAAAGGTACAAAAGACAATCAAAGAGGTTCCAATTATTGATAAGAAACGTCTTGAAATTACAAGAGTACAAGATTCAAAACGCAAAGTACAAGATATTAAATTGTACGCAAGGACGTTTGAAAATCCGGAACCGGGACCAGAGTCAACTCTCAACGCTCGACGTAACGGACTAAAAATTACAAGTTAACTATGTATATAAATATAATATAATATATAATTAATTATATAAATTATATATATTATATTTATATAATAAACCGTCGGTAAACAAAGAGCCAAAATGGAGTGAGCTGTAATTACAAACTCCGCGACTCGCGGAGTTTGAAGAAGGAATGGGCCGCGAGTCGCGGAGCCCCAAAAACTGAAACTCCCTATAAAGCCCAACGAATTCTGATCAATTTATCATCCAATATCCATCAATCTCTCTATCTATATACGTAATATTTATATTTATAATTTATATTTTAATTTTAATTTTAATTTTAATCCTAATAATAAGGGTATGTTAGCAAATGTTGTAAGGTGTAAGTCGAAATTCTGTCCGTGTAACGCTACGCTATTTTTAATCATTGTAAGTTATGTTCAACCTTTTTAATTTAATGTCTCGTAGCTAAGTTATTATTATGCTTATTTAAATCCGAAGTAATCATGATGTTGGGCTAATTACTAAAATTGGGTAATTGGGCTTTGTACCATAATTGGGGTTTGGATAAAAGAACGACAATTGTGGAAATTAGACTATGGGTTATTAATGGGTTTTATATTAACTAAACAATACCTTGTTAATTTAATATACAAACTTATAATTCGACGTATTTATATATAACCACATACGCTTGACTGGGTACGGTGGGCGGGATATCTATAAATACCAATAATTATTCATTTTACCGGATACGGAACTGGATTAATAGTTAATAGACTTGTTGAAACAGGGGTGAATTACATTCAAGGGTAATTGGTGTAATTGTTAACAAAGTAGTAAAACCTTGGTTTACACGCAGTCGATAACCTGGTGTATTCATTAAACAAAGTATTAAAACCTTGTTACAATTCGAATCCCCAATTAGTTGGAATATTTGACTTCGGGAATAAGAATAATTTGACGAAGGCTTTCGCTCTTTATATTTATGACTGATGGACTATTATGGACAAAATCCGTATGGACATATTAAATAATCCATGACAAAGGACAATTAACCCATGGGCATAAAACTAAAATCAACACGTCAAACATCGTGATTACGGAAGTTTAAATAAGCATAATTCTTTTATTTCATATTTAATTTCCTTTATTTTATATTTAATTGCACTTCTAATTATCGCATTTTTATTGTTATTGTATTTAATTGCACTTTTAATTATCGTACTTTTTAATTATCGCAAGTTTATTTTATCGCACTTTTATTATTCGCAATTTCATTATCATTATTTACTTTACGCTTTAAATTAAGTCTTGTATTTATTTATTATTTTACATTTGGTTTTAATTGCGACTAAAGTTTTAAAATCGACAAACCGGTCATTAAACGGTAAAAACCCCCCTTTATAACAATAATATTACTTATATATATTTGTATTTTTATAAAAGTAAACTAATATAACGTTAAGCTTTGTTTAAAAATTTTTTCTGTGGAACGAACCGGACTTACTAAAAACTACACTACTGTACGATTAGGTACACTGCCTATAAGTGTTGTAGCAAGGTTTAAGTATATCCATTCTCTAAATAAATAAATATCTTGTGTAAAATTGTATCGTATTTAATAGTATTTCCTGCTAAAAATTAATAGTATTTAATAGTATTTCCAGCGTGATTATATTGAAGTAAATCATGCAGAAGTTCCAATGTTACTACATGAGGAATGTGGGGTGATCCAGGGAAAATTTTGGCAGGGATCATTTGAGCATACGCATTATAGTCTGTTAAAGGTAGGGAAGGAATAACCACGTAGCCCAGATACTATACAAGAAGGGCTTTGATTGCAGAACTGATAACCCGAAAATTTGTTATAAATATCGACCCCCTGGACATTTAAGGAGAAAGCTCTCATATAGGAAAAAAACTTTAAACTTACCTGCGGTAAAGAAATCATTAAAGAAACTTGCATGGATCCTGATTCTTGTTAGGGTACGTTTCGGCACAACGTTTTATTGTTTCGGAGTTGTTTAATACTAGAATGATAGAAACCTTACATCTAAGAACCTTAGCATCATCATGAATAATAAACCATCCACAACCATGGGAATTAAGTATTCTATAGGACACAAGCAAATGGTAAGCTGAGGAAGATAGAGGAATAATTTAAAGTAGTACTTTAAGATTAACAGGTGGGACATTTGGAGATGATCTCATATTAACCAAACTTGGGAGTTTTAATGTAGTAGTTGAAAAGGATTAGTTACCTACGTACAGGCATATGTTATTTGAGAAGATTGATAGAAATTTTCACAGTAGTACAGTAAGATTTGATTTGGGATGAACTTTAAGATTAACCTAATACTCATCAAGTTAGGAAGCTTTGATGAAATTATTGGAACAAACTGACTTTCAAGGATGAAAGCAAAGGATATTTATAGTGAGAAATTTTTTTTTTTTTTTTCGTATACCTCGCAAGAATGGTGAAACTATTATGGGAATAGATGTAGCCCAAAAACTGAACCTTATTAGTTACATGACAACAACCCAAAATCCCACAATGGAAATGGGAAGAAATTCATCACTAAACTACCAAAGACGGTAAGGCGGTTATGACATCATCCGGATCATTATTGACCATCTCGCTAAATCTGCTCACTTTCTACCCATAAGAGAAAATGATACAATGGACAAACTTGCACAACGATACTTAAAGGAAATTGTATTCCATCACTTCGGCAACTCAAACTCTATATTAAAGATTTCCCAAGAATCTCATTTTACACTCATTCTTACGCAACTCTAAAACCTAACTTATTACGAGAAACTTCTTATTCGATGATAACCACAACATCATCCTTCTTACTTCGATATTAGTCATACCAGTTCGAAATTTTCCTAAAATCAATGAGTGGTTAACTCTCATCCTCATACTCTCCCATTCGTATCTCACTTATAAGCAACAACTTCACACTTAAGCATTTTCTTGGTCAAAGGACTTATGCCCTACTAATAGTCATCAATCACATATAAATTCAATGGTTTTTATTACCTCAAATATCACTCAAAATTTTCAAAAGTCTTTTACTCGATTCTCATCAATTTTTTCCAACTTGTGACCTCCGAAATATGAAAACTTTGTTTGCCAAAAATTTTTTTTCTTTCTTTCACACATTGTTTTACTGTGCTATCCTCTCAAAGCTTTATAAAAATAAATTAATTTTGTTTGCCATTCGTACAAATTTTTGAAATCATACCCGTTATAAAATAAAAAAAAAAGTAAATAATTACTTATTTTGACAATTACGTATGAAACCTTACTTTCACTTTTACAAATCAAATCTTTCATTCAAAAGACATTATACTTTGAACGGTACGTGTTGTACATAACCCTAATTTGCTAAGAACTTCATTTCTTCTCTCACATTGTCACCATAAACAATTTCTATAAAACTTTCGTTGCTTATTATATAAAACCTTTCGTGTTATTCACATCCAAGTCATCATAAAGGCTTTATATCCGTCAAAATCGAGAGATTCATGCGTATGTGATAAAGGCACTGACTACCACATCATGCAAGGCCTTCGGGCATCCGCTAACACTTAAACCATTCAAAACTATTGCGTTACCCCATGGATTATTTCACCACACCCGTTGGAACAATGCTCTTTCTTACATTACTCTGAGCCCTGACTCATTCCAAGGAAACTCTCATTTAGTGATATTAACACCATTAGTATTCCGACTTTATTATTAGTCACGACCTGTTTGGCATTTTTCAAATTGAAGGAGCAATTAACTTCTCATCCTCGTGCTCTATCCTTCGTACCTCACTTTTAGCAACGGCTTCGCACGTAAATATTTTTGGCCCAAGGACTTGTGTCCTGATAATTACTAAAACTACATTTATGTCATTAGTTTTCATTACCTAGTAACCGGTCACCCGATTATTCAAAGCTTTTCCACTCAATCTTTTCCAACTCGTAACCTTCGAAATACGAAAAACTGTGTTTATCGAAATTGTTACACGTTGTGTATTTGTGCGGTCCTCACAAGGTTTACAGACAATGAAAGTACTAAAACTTTTTTGTCACTTATACGATTTATAAAATCATATACATATAAATTCATACTTACTTATTTTGATACTAATTTATATCTTCAAATTATTTAAAAACCGCTCCTTTATCGAGTTATTCAACTTAAGTCAAATAGTTTTGTGCAAAATGGTACACATTGTACCTACTTCTAAATTTATTAGGAACTTCGTTCCGTTTACGTTGTCACAACAAACGTTTAAAGGTTTTATTTTCAAAACTCTGTTGGTAGATTTTAATAAAGGTTTTCGTATTAGACTACACCATATATGGATCACACTTTTTTCTCACCCTCTGTTGGAGATGAAACTTACTATTAAGATCCTTGTTAAAAACTCTTGAGCCACCTTGGATGGCGGTTTTATAAAATTTGTTAGAAAATCTTTGCACCCATAAAATGTTCTTTTTAAAGTTAGACATGATAAATACGCGGGCCGATAAATTAGTTTTCCAGAGTACATTCAGAGGTTACCCCATTGTAGGAAAAGCACTAGGTGAGTTCCCACTCTCAATACTTCACGGAGAATCACAACACCCTCGTAAACCTCATCTCTATGAATCTGTATATTGAGACACAAGAATCATTTTTGGAGATTCTTTTCACTCGGAGTAAACCATTCGTTAGGACCAAGGGTTCACGTATCTTCTCATCCGCACATCCCCTTAAGTACATGGATAAATTCAGAACGAACCACTCGAAGAGTTCACTCTCGTTCAAAGACCACACCTTTCGTGCGACTTTCTTTCAGAAATATAATATAAGATACTTTGAGAATCTATGAACCTGGTTATCCCTTTAGGAGGGTACTGCTTAAAACATTTACGACACAGAAGTGGATACTCTATATGCTCCTTCCTTCATTGGTTGCAACTGTATGTTGCTCTAGATAATGTTAACCCTAACTTCAACAGGTAACTGAAAGGATGAAGTTACATTACGGAACTGTGCTTTCATTTCATCCCAGGATAAGTTCACCCGCAGTATGGTAAACTGGGTGATATCCTTCATTTTTTTTTTGTTCAGACCGTCCTGAAGACACTATATATAATTATGGCATGCAAGTCCGATTGGTCACTTTTAGCTAAAATTTCAATTCACTTATTCAAAAGAAACGTTCTTAAATATTGGATTCCTTTATGCCTTAGGCCTCCTTCCAAAATCAAGGGGTTAGTGAAATCCGTGGCTAACACTATCCAGACATCAAATCGCATGGTTGTGATCACCATGTTTTCCATCCTACCTGTCAGCTTCGTATTACGACATAAGCGCTCGATGTTTTAGATGAGCTTAGAAACATTCAGGATGCATTTCACGCATCCCGCTTACTGAAGGTGCCTGTAAGGCTAAACACATCATCTTTCCTTTTGTGGATATACATTCAGATGACATACTCCTGTTAATCAGAAATGAAAGCAAATTGTTGACCTCTTAGGACAAGAGACTTAATTAATGGCATGTACCTATTCTTACTTTCGTACGCCGAAGTACCTTTCAAGGTAAATAACTCACTTCTGAATCACGAGTCTCGCGGAAATTTGATACGCTCCTTCTTATTTAAATGCGGTACCATTGTTGGTCACTCCTCAAAATTTCGGGATGAAATTTTCTTTAACAGGTGGGTAATGTAACGACCCTGGATTTTCCAACGTTATTTATTAATAATTATTATTATTAATACTTGTGATTAAACAAATGTATGTTATTACATTTACTTGTTACCATGATTGCATGTACTTGACTTTGAATGCCCGAAACGTCTTTGTGACACACGAAACTTTCACGAATAATATTTTTAGAATATTATTTACATTCATGATTGATTTTATTAATCATTTTAATTAACTAAGGTTAGTAGTTAATTACTTGGGCTTTAATTGGATTAACTTGAGAATTACTTGAGCTTGGGCTTTGATTTATGTTAATGGACTTAGAAGCCCACCCTACTTATCTTAATGGACTAATTAAGCCCAACATTGTGTTAATTAAGTATTAAGATTAAGTTTAAAGAGTAACTAAATGTATGGAATCTAGTTACTAGTTGGTTACACATCTTTCCCATAACAACACCCTTAATATCCACCTTTATAAGCCTTTACATGAGTTTAACTATTAGACAATCTCCCTTCCCCTTTGATTACTATGACTGTCGGCCATACAAGGTGAAAGGGGAGTCCTTGTTTCTTTTTTTATTACTTCATACTTACATCTTTAATTTCAAACACATACTTCAACTTACTCTCATTTTTTTCTCTATTTTCTCTCAAGCATTTCTTCACTTTCTTGTAAGTATTATGAGCAAATCTCTCTTCTTTTCTTGCTAGAAAACCGAAACCAAGAACACTTCATCATCATCATTCTTTTGTTTAATGTTACTTGTCTTTGATTATTACTTACTTACTCGGTTTCAAGAATCAAACTTACTAGTTTCATTCTTCATTTTATCTTGTTATAACAAGAACAACAAGAACATAAACTTTCTAGTTATGTTCTACACTTGTTAATTTTAAAAGATTAATGTTCATGTGTTGATAAACTCATACTTGTAACTCATGTTAGTAAACTTTAAAGTTTACTTTCTTAAGGATCAAACTTTGGTTTGAATCTTTAAAGTATGAACAACAATGAACTTGTTGCTTGTTTATTTAGTTTATCACTTCATTTTATGCACTTTAATATCATGTTTGTTAGTTTAAATGGTCAAGTACTACAAATTAGTCTTGATCCCATACTATCTTGAACTAAAAGTTAACTTGAAAGTTCAAGAACACACAAATAAGTTTTCTTTAAATATAACTTTGTATACTTATGCTTGATCTAGACTTTTGAGTCTTGGATCTTCAAGATCTAACTAAGAACTATGTTCTACATCTTAAGATCTTGATTAGTTAGTTTACTTTCAAGTTTGTAACTTATTATTAGTTTTAAAGTTCATGTATGTGTTAGATCTAAGACTTTGATGTAACTTTGGTTCATCAAACTTCATACAACTCTTAAGTGAGTTGTGCTTCATATCTTAGACTTACACTTGGGTTATGATGGTCAAATCTTGGTCAAGATGATGCAAACACATCAACGAGTTATACACTTGAAGCTATACGCATTAAGGATGAGAACCGTGATAAGCATCAAGCATCAAACTCACCGGAACCCATTATTTTACTGCTTTCTGTTTTCTATCTACTGTTGTGCTGTTTCTGTAACATACCAGTAAACCTGGGCTACCGTAACCTAGATTTTCAGTTAGATCTTTTCGAGTAGATAAATTTTCATATAGGACTCGTCTTAATCTGAGTTACGGTTTAGGATTTATGGCCCTCCGATCGTCACTATATCCTTTAACGTTGTGCAGAAATTTCTGACCTACTCGCACTTAGACCGTCGCCACGGTCAAACGAAGACGAGTTTACTTCTGTAAATTTTATCACACTTAAAGAACTCATATACGGAGCCATGGCCACTGGTCTCACCTTATTTCAGTAAGGGTAGAGGCCGTGGTGACTGACTGAAGTAGGCCTTTGTTGTAAACTACTTTCATAAACGAAACTTACTTTACGCCTTTTGTTTGATGATGAATGATGATGACCCTTAAGACCTTATTTGCATACTTTTAAACCTATTAAGACGATTTATTGACTTAGTATTATTTGACTTAGGTTGAGGACCTTCGGACCGATTACTTGCACACCTTTTCCGAACCGACTTTACGACTACATTATCATTGTGAGTTATAGCATTCCCTTTTTACTTTAACTTATTTTGGGAACTGAGAATACATGCGGATTTTATGTTTTACATACTAGGCACGAGTACTTAAACTTATATATGTGTGGGTTATATAACGGCGGAAACATTCCCTTTAGCTCGGTAACGTTTAGTCATTGGTTTTTGAACCGGTGAACGCGAATCTTTGATATGGATCCATAGGGTTTGACATCCCCACTCGGGCTAGTAGCGCTAGCATTTAACGAGTGTTTAATACTTCGTAGACATACGCACTTGCCAAGTGTACTTTCAGGGGGTATAAACGTTAAGTTAGTTACCGAGTGCCCACGGTTGAGCATATACTTAAACATACTGATTTGGATTACTGTTTTGAAACGCTCTTTATAGCACTGAAATCTCGTGGCCTACCTTACATACTGTTATACTTAAACTATAGCTCATAAACCTTTGTGTTGATGTTTTTAAGCATGTTTTTCTCAGGTGCTTAAGGTTGCTTCCACTGTTATACTAGTCTTGCTGTAGACACCCGCTGCTTTAGAGATGTCACTGCATGAACGCTTACTTTTGCATTCAAACTTTAGTACTTTTAAAACGATGATTTGTACCGACCATTGAGGTCACATACATTTGTTAATTGCTTCTACTTAGTGAAGCATACTTTTGATGTAAAACATTCGACGTTGGTTATGACGTCACTTTTTTTTTATGAATGCAAACTCTTTTTGAAATCGCATATAGTACTTAACCTTGTAATGATCCTGTTGTTGATGGTCCGTACATGATGATTTAGTACGGGGCATCATAATCGGTGTCACCCGGTGTTCCTTACTATCTACCACTTCTTGTTATTACCATCACTTCTCTAGGTGAGTATCGTCGTCACTACTTACCACTACGGTTGCGTACTATTCGTTATCATTATTCGTTACTCTTTTCGTACCTAAAGACATTATTGTTTGACTTGAACCGCATTGACGTGAACAATCATTTATACACTTCCCTCGGGGAACGCTTCTTTAGAGTTGCACTAATTCTTTCGATTAATACGAATCACGTTAGAGATGTCGTTACACTTTATTCATTTTAAAACTTCACGATTTTCACGAACTTGAATCTATGGAGTGATGTGCGAATGGAGGTATGAGTTAGCGTAATATAACGACACTCGATCAACGTGGTTATATTACAGTAGGTCATACCAAAGTTCTAATGACTCGTGATGGTGATTGGACTCGATCAACCTAATCACCACCATGTGCCATGTACATGACTTCATTTTTCTGGTTGGATATCCGAAAACTCCGAGAATACTGATAACAACCATACCCGGGACACATCGTCGATTATTGTCGAACCATATTTATGCTTCCAATTGAATGACAAATTCTTTCAACTTTAAACATACGTTATACGTGTATACTATCTCGTCTTCGCGCGATTTTATCGACGAACTACAATTTGCTTGTTATGCTCACATTGAGGTGGAAATTTCTCTCGCATTACACTCGTACTTCCGTATAAGGAAATCTTTGTTCTAAATTCTCAATGGAGAGAGAAACTCTTCACATTATGCTAGTATTCGCCTCGAGGGCGAATAGTCCTAACGAACGTTTTTTTCAGAAACCGATAAGAAACTTGCTCTAATGAACGTTTTTGGAAACCGATAAATCTTCTGCGACGTGAATTTCTTGAGAAACTTGTTCTAACTAACGTTTTCAAGTCCTAACGAACTTGTTCAATATACCTTAAAGAAATGTACCTCGTTTCGTATCGAGATCCTCGTTTCACTTCTAGATTTCGGAGTGCCTTTCAAAAAGCCTCGGGACCACGTTTAAACATGAGTACCGCGTATCATCCACAAACCTACGGACCAAGCAAACACATGATTCAAACCTTGGAAACCATAATACGAGTTTGCGTTATCAACTTCAAATTTACTTGAGAAAAGTATTTTCCTTTAGCCGAATTCTGGTACTACAATAATTTTCATTCGAGTATTAACGTCACACCTTTCGAGAACTCATATAGCCGCAATTGACGCTTTCTTAACTGTTGAACCGAAGTAGGTGACAAGCAAACCACCGAACCCGAACTCATTCATGAAATAACCGTTAAGATCATTCAAATCCAAGAAAGACTCAAAACGACCCGTAAGCGCTAAAAGAGCTAGCCGATGTTAGACATAAACATTTCAAATTCCAAGCGGGTGACCGTATAACATTAAAAGTCGCGCCTTGAGAAGGTGTAATCCATTTCGGGAAACGTAGAAAGCAAAATCTGCGATATTTGATCCTTTTAAAAATCTTGGGCTGTTTTGGACCCGTTGCTAGCCATTTAGATTTTCCGACATGTTTGAGTCTCCGTTCAACCTACATTCTATGAATCAACTTACAGAAGTGTCTTGAGAAACAAGAACTTGTTATTCTTTTCGATGAGCTTACTATCGATGACAAACTCTACTTCATAGGAGAATCGATTGAAATTATGGATCGTGAAGCCGAACCTTAAAACAACGTAAAATCCCGACTGTCAAAGTTCGTTGAAATGCCCAAGGAAGTACCTTCATATATCCGTAGAATTTGCAACGCAAGGTTTCGAAGAAGAAACAACAACTACTACTTCTAACTAAATTTTGGGACGAAATTTCTTTTAAGGTGTAGGTAATGTAACATCCCGCGTTTTCCTGTTAAATTTATTTTTAACACTATCTTTTTTTTTAATAATATCTTTCGTTATTTATATTCGTAGATTCCGTTGACAAACGTTCATAATAATTCCATTATTTAATTAACATCACTCGTTTACTCGAGCGTTTTTAAAATATTCGTTTGGTTAATTTCTGCACCCGCTTTGAAACTTGAGGGACTAATCTTGGCACTTGGCCAAATTTTGGTAACTAGTCACCACCACCACCACTCATCTCATTCATTCATCACCTCCTCTCTTTTTCTTACTTCCACTTTTGTGCTCTCACACCCATAAACACAAATTCATCATCCATTTCACATCTAGGAAGGTCACAACAAATCCGACAACATATTCGTGATCCTCTCTTCATCCTCTACAATTTGATACCAATTTCATCTCGTTTGGGTAACATTTCTAAAACACTAAATTTCTTTAAATTCATTTTATATACTTGAAATGGTGTTAGTTAGTGTCTATGGCTCGTGTATAACATGAATATATGATTTGTTTGCTCGATTTGTTGTTTTGAGTCACTAGTTTGAACATTTGAAAATGGGTTTGCTTAATCTTTGATTTTGGATGAGTTAATGTTGTTAAATTGTTAAAGTTCATGTTTTAATTGTGTTACTAGTATCACTAGCTTCGTTTTGATGCATAGGTTGATTAAGAAAACTTCAAAAACATGAATATTGATTTTTGTGGATTTTGGTTAGGGTTTGATCGACTTAAAACGAGCTTTTGATGTTTCGAATGCCATGAAATGTTATTAGTAAGTGTTTAGTTGTAATGTATGTTTCATTACCTTCAAAACGGCATATCATATGTGTGAATTAGATTCCCGAAACTTAAAATGCGTTTTATGAACTTGAAACTTCGATTTTGAACATTTAACGATCATTTATTGAGGTTTTCATTGTTGTTAATGATGGAATTGATTCATGATATGTGTTTAGTTGTATTCCTTGTCAAATTAGCTTTCTAACGATATAAGATGCGAGTTCTAAGTGATTGCGGTTTGTAATTTATGCTTGAAAGAGTTTTGATTTGGGACTTGAACAATTGAGACTGACCAAGTACCAGCACACGACCAATGCCGCGGCGCGGCAATCCTGGGTCGCGGCGCGACCTAAGCCGTGTTCCAGGTTCTGTTTTCGTGGTCCATTTCACGTAAAATGTTTGGCATACTATGGACCTCCGATTCACATGAGACTTCTTCTAACATGCTTATATATGAATAATTAGCACAGAAAAATAGTTCGGGACCCGACCCGAACGCGTTGACTTTTTCGTTGACTTTGACCGACCAAAGTTTGACTTTTTGTCAAACTTAACCGAATGATTATGCAATCTTTCTAACATGATCCTATACTTGTATCTTGCATGAAACTTGACAATTTGATTCACATGCTACATAATCGAGTCGTATTGAGCCATAGGACTAATTGAACACATTTCGCCCGATCTTGTGTCGTAACTGGTTAATTGATACAACTTACTTGTTTAGGTCAAGGCTAAGCAACTATCATGCACACGTTTACTTTGTGAAGTACATTTTATACTCGTGCACTCGAGGTGAGATCATAGTCCCACCTTTTCAATTACTTTTATACTTTTAAATCGTGGGCTGAAAAACATATACATTACATGCTTATATACATTTCATATGTATATATACTTTTCATACTTGAACACGAATACAGAAGCAAAGATACATACGAAAAATCCTCAAGTCCAATTACCATTAGTTACACTTGTAGGGTGTGAGCGAGAACTTATGTTGTGTGGCCATACGGGTTTGACGAACCCTCATCTGACGGATGAAACGTATTTTCGGGGTATAGTGTAGGTTCTAACACTATTATGCAGAGGTAAGATTCAGTTAAGTTTTGATAATTGGGTGCTCGTGATACATACAACATCCTGTGGGATGTATACGCTTGATATTCACTTTATACTAAATCTTATGGTTTACAAACAACATCTTTTGAGATGTATACGCTTTGATACAAACACATCTTTAGAGATGTATACGCTTTGATACTAAACCTTGTGATTCAAAAACATAATTTTACAAATACACTTATGATCTCACCAACGTTTTTCGTTAACAGTTTTCTACATGTTTCTCAGGTTCATACTTGGCTATTTGATACATGCTTCCACGTACACTCATACTTGCTTGGGGTCAAGCATACGTGCATACACTCTGATTTCTTGCTTGGGGTCAAGCGTACATACATACATATGCTAGTGATAGCACCTTTGGATTCAAACTTTTGTCTACATACATACGCTATTTATAGCAACCGTGATTTTAAACTTATTATGTCGCAAGTTATTTCATTTATACTTTATACTTTTGTAAACTTAAACTGATGTCGAACCGTTTGGTAAACTAAACTTTGCAAGTCTTGTGCGATTCAAATGAATGCGACATAATTTTGGTCAAACGCGTCTCATATAGGGACTATGACCACGCAACGGGACCGAAGTTAGCGGCGCCTTCAATGACGATTTTGTCGGGTCGCTACATTTTCCATTCGTCTCTCGACAACATCTATTTTTGCGGAAATGGAATCAAAGTCATGGCTAGAATCGGCTCTAGCCGCTTTAGATGATCTAACGACATCTTTTTCTTGATGCCACTCATGTGAGTGGGAAGCAGTGTTATCAATAATTTTGTAAGCCTCAGTTGCGGTTTTCTTCATAATGGAACCACCAGCTGCTATATCGATGTCTTTTCTTGTAGTGATGTCGCATCCTTGGTAGAATATTTGTACTATTTGATAAGTGTCTAAACCATGTTGCGGACATCCTCTCAATAACTTTCCAAATCTTGTCCATGCCTCATATAGAGTTTCATTTGGCTTTTGTGTGAACGTAACTATTTCTCCTTGAAGTCTCACGGCTTTAGATGCCGGAAAGAATTGTTTAAGAAATTTTTCAACTAAGACATCCCATGTATCAATCGCCCCTTCAGGTAACGATTCTAACCAATCTTTGGCTTCTCCCTTTAAAGTCCAGGGAAATAACATGAGATATATCTGTTCATCCTCCACTTCTCGGATTTTAAATAGTGTACAGATCCTATTAAAGGTACGAAGATGTTCATTTGGATCTTCCTTCGACGCACCACTAAATTGGCATTGATTAGTCACCATGTATAGGATTTATCCTTTAATTTCATAATCTGGCACATTAATGTCTGGTTGAGTAATTGCGTGACCGTGGACAGTGCGTTTAGCTCTCATTCGGTCTTCCATACTTAGAGGTTCCAGATTTTCTATGATTGAATTTGTTGAATCTGAATCACTAGAGGATTCTGATTTAATGATTTGTTCCTCGACAATCTCTGTTTGAATGATTGGTGGTTCCGGAGGAAAGATTAGTGGTTCAGGATCTCTGAATTGTCCCTGAATATCCTCCGGATTCTCAATTGTGAGGTCGGGTTCAAAAAATGGATTATCAGAAATTTGAATTGGAATACTTGGTCGATTGGATGACGATTCTAAATAAAAATCAACGGCGACAATATTGGCTAGATGTCTTGATCGAGTTACAGGTGGTGAACGTATAAAAGGTGGTGAACGTTTTGCTCAGCGCATTCACTGAATATTCTATTAGTTATAAAAGATAAAAAATTATATAAGTTATCAAATTAATAGACTTTTCTACTTTTGCCCACGTTTCGAATAGCCAATAGATGCAGCAGGTAGCCAGGACCCTTTAAATCGGAAGCCCACAACTTGCCACTAACAAATCCAACTATTACTACGAACCAGAAAATTTTGGATGTCTATCAATTTAACCACTTAAAATAATTTTTCGTCGAAATTTAAAGAAATTTTAGAGAAGAAATAGAAAATTCTATATCCTAAAAACTAGAGCGTCGAGAAATAAGAAAGAAAAAGAGTGCGTCGAAAAACGTCGAAAAATAAAAGGTCGAAAAATAATAAAAAGAACGTAGCGCGTCGAAACTTAAAAGTCTAAAAACTAAGAATTAAAAGTTGCGTCTAAAAGTATTAAAGCTTAAAGGAATTCTAAATCCAAAACGACAATAACTTAAAAAGGTACTAAAGTCTATTAAAACGGCGTCGCAAAATTCTAAAGCACCTAAATCTTAATCTAAAGAAAAAGCACTTAAGGGATTTTACGGCAAAGTCTTAAAATTCTAGAAATAAAAATAAACTACGGCAAATACTAAATTTAAAACTAAGTACGAACGAAAAACATATGAATTAACGATAAAAATATTCAAAATGTAAAAATAAGCTTAAAGTTATAAAAATACATTTTTTTATAAAAATATTATTTTTATATTATTTATATAAAAGTATTAGTTTTATATATTTAATTAAACTTAATAAAACTAAATAAAAGTAAAAATAAAACTAAATTAAACTAATTATTATTTTAATTAACCCTAAATCTAAATTAATTAATAATAATTATATATAAATTAAACCCTAATTCAATTTAACTAAGGTACCAGGCCTGTCTTTTCACCTCATGCGATCGCATGAGGTTTGTAAACGTTTTCCATGCGTTCGCATGGAGCTGGTTACCAGGCCGGATAGTTTGGGCCGCTACAGTTGAGCCCGTATACTTTTTATTTATATTTTTGATTTTTAATTTTTTGTTTTATATTTATATAAAGGATTTATATAAAATAAATAAAAACTTATATTTTTACAAACTAAAATAGAAATAGAAATATTTTATAATTTATATATTTTGAACAACTCTTAAAAATATATATATTTTGTTTTTCTTTTTATATTTTTGTATTTTTAAAACGTATTTTTACAAAAGTAAATTAAATTTTTATTTTTTATATATATAGCGTTTCGCTTCCGGCGTTTAAGCAGATCCCCGGCAGCGGCGCCAAAAATACTTGATGTGCGTAGGGGTGTATGCGAAATAACTTATATTTTACTAGGAAATACTATTAAATATGATACAATTTTACACAAGTTATTTATTTATTTATAGAGTGGATATACCTAAACCTTGCTACAACACTTATATGCAGTGTACCTAATCATACAGTAGTGTAGTTTTTAGTAAGTCCGGTTCATTCCCCAGGGATCTAGCCAAGTTTAACGCTATATTTTTAAAACTATATTTGTAAATATATAAATATATATAAGTATTATTATTAATATAAAAGGGGTTTTTATCGTTTAATGACGGTTTGTCGATTTTAAAACTTTAGTAGCAGTTAAAACCTAATATAAAATATTAAAAATACAAATAACTTAATTTAAAGCGTAAAGTAAATAACGATAATTAAAGTGCGATAAATTAAAATGAGATAAATAAAATGACAATAAATAAAATTGCGATAATTAAAAAGTACGATAATTAAAAGTGCATTTAAATAAAATGACAGTAAATAAAAGTGCGATGAAATATGAAATAAAGGAATTATGCTTATTTAAACTTTCATAATCATGATGTTTGACGTGTTGATTTTAGTTTATTACCATGGTTTAATTGTCTTTTGTCCTGGATTATTCAATATGTCCATCTGGTTTTTGTCCATAACAGTCCATCAGTCATAAATATAAAGTGCGAGTGTCCTCGTCAAATTATTCTTATATTCGAAGTCAAATATTTCAACTAATTGGGGACTTAAGCTATAATTACACCAATTTTCGTTGTATGTAATTCACCCCTGTTTTAATAAGTCCATTAACTATTAATCCATTCCCCGTGTCCGGTCAAATGAACGATTATTAGTACTTATAAATATCCCGCCCATCGTGTCCGATCGAGTGTATATGGTTATTTATAGGTACGTCCAATTGTAAATCTTTATATTAAATTAATGAACTATCATTCAATTAAACAAATATAAAGCCCATTAATAGCCCATAGTCTAATTACCACAAGTGTCGTTCTTTTGTCCAAACCCCAATTATGGTACAAAGCCCAATTACCCAATCTTAAGATTTAGCCCAACATCATGATTACTTCGGCATTAAATAAGCATAATAATAACTTAGCTACGAGACATTAATTTAAAAAGGTTGAACATAACTTACAATGATTAATAATAGCGTAGCGTTACACGGACAGAATTTCGACTTACACACTTACAACATTCGCTAACATACCCTTATTATTATTAAATTAAAATTAAAATTAAAATCAAAATTAAAATCAAAATTATAATATATATATATATATATATATATATATATATATATATATATATATATATATATATATATATATATATATATATATATATATATATATATATATATATATATATATATATATATATATTACGTGAGAGATAGAGAGGATAGAAAAAGATGTGAATTTTTCGGCCAAAACACGCGAACTTTATAGGACCTGAGCTGATACTGTTCACCATGCGATCGCATGGTTTTTGGTCTTCCTGGCCATGCGATCGCATGGCCTTCTTTTACAGCTCACATGCTTTTGTTTTTTATTTGCCGACGATTTTATTAAATAATATAATATATATATATAATTTTAAAAATTAATTATATATTATATTATATTCATGTGCATAGTTTACTTGTAATTTTTAGTCCGTTGCATCGAGCGTTGAGAGTTGACTCTGGTCTCGATTCTGAATTTTCGAACGTCCTTTCGTACAATTTAATATCTTGTATTTTGCGTTTTGCAGCTTATACTCTTGTAACTTTTAGACATTTCTCATCAATAATTTGAACCTCTTGGATTGTACTTTGTACTTTTGAGCTTTTTGGTCGTTTGCGTCTTCAGTTCGTCGAATCTGTCTTTTGTCTTCACCTTTTATTATTTAAACGAATATCACTTGTAAATAGAACAATTGCAACTAAAAGCTTGTCTTTCTTGAGGGATAATGCTATGAAATATATGTTCGTTTTTAGCATTATCAAGAACCAACGACCACTACATCTACTTAAATTTCGGGACGAAATTTCTTTTAAGGAGTAGGTAATGTAATGACCCGCCTTTTTCCGTTTACTTTCCATTTACTTAATTTAAAGTCCGTTATTTAATTATAACATCACCCGTTAATTCGCGTTTTTAAAATATTTCGTTTAGATAATTCACGCACCCGCTTCTAAACTCGAGGGACTAGAATTGCCAAGAGACCAAAGATTTACTAGGTCAACTAGTCAAACCCTTTCTCCTCCATTCATTCATCACCTCCTCTTTCTCCTAATACTTCCACTTTCTGCTCTCAAACCCTCAAACATAAATTCATCATCTAAATTCGATCTAGTAAACGTTCTTGAAAACAAATTACATATTTGGAATCCTTGCATCTTCCTCTTCGAATCCATACCAACTTCATCTCGTTTGGGTAACTTTTTAAAAACATTAAATTTCTTGTTCTTGATCTTCAAAACTTAAAAGTGTGTTAATTAGTGTCTATGGCTCAAGTCGAACATGATTATGTGATTTATATACTTGTTCTTGTCATTTTGATGTAACTAGCTTAAACTTGAAAAGTGGCTTGATTAATCTTGAGATTTGGTTGATCATATGTTGTTAGATGTTAAAAGTGCATGTATTAAATGTGTTACTAGCATTACTAGCTTCAATTTGGTATGTAAGTTGACTTGGAAAAGCCTCATTAACATGATTAAGGATTTTATGATTGTTAGTTAGAGTTTGGTAGCCTTTAATGTGATTTTTGATGCATTAAAAGCCTTGCAATGTTGTTTGTAAGTGTTTAGTAGTATTGTATGCATAATTACCTACGAAACGGCGTATTATATATGTGTATTAATGTGACGACCCGGAAATTTCTGACCAAATTTAAGCTTAATCTTTATATAATTCCGACTTGATAAGCAATGAATTTTTAATAAATCTTGAACCTCCGGAAAGAGTTTTACACAAGCTTTTGTTCACCCTTTTATTCCGACGATTCACGAACGTCATAACTTGATTTAATAGTTTAATTGTTTAATTGTTTAATTATTGTGTATATATATGGATTTATATATATTTAACTTGAAAATATGATAATTAAATATCTCATTAAGTATATTAACAAAGTATTGTATATATATTTTCATATTACTAATTTAAAGAGTTTTTGAACAATATATATGTTACTATTTAAACGACGTAATTAACTTATGTTAAAATGTATTTACATATAATGTATTACGAGTGTAAATACATCCTTACAAGTATTGAATACATTTTATAATATACCAATACATATAAAGGATAGCTATACTCGTATTTCTGTTCAATTTTCTCAAGAATTCTACTCGCATTCATATGGTATTTTTACCCGTATTATACACAGCTTCTAGAAGTATTTACTATTGGTATATACCTATAGAAATCTGCAATTATTTGTGTAATATGTCATCCATGACCTAATCAATTTAATATGTCATCCATGACTTAATACATTTTAACTTATCTTAGATATTTTCACTAAAAGCCAAATTTTCAAGTCTATAAATAAGCACCATTTCTAACTCATTTTTACACATTCATTTTCCAAATTTTACTTTTCACACACACTTGCAAGAACTCTCTCAAGTTTTGCTCTACTACTTCTTTCCAGCAACTTTACATCCTAAACTTGAGATAAAAACTCTACTTCAACTCTTGTTCAATTCATATGTTTATAGCTATCTATATAAGAGTTTATAAACTAGAACATAGTTTAGTTGATTCTAAACTTGTTTGAAAAACTAATCTAATCTTTCTAACTTAACTCTAATAACACTTATTTATATGTATTATGATGTTATATTAAGTTAATATAAGAACTTATAACTTGTACATATGAAGAACACCTTGAAACTTAACATATATCCTTTAATCTCCATTCAGTAAAAAGCAGTTTTGGGTTGAGAATTAAAAACCTATCTTAGACTTTGAGTTCGAGGCTAAGACTTTGGAAATATGTTAATATATGTAAATAAGACTTCCAGTATTTTTTTCATGATTTTAGACAAAGTGGAAGTATTTTATCAAAAATCATATATTGGGTGGATGCCGGGATTTTTCCAAATCTGTCTACTGACACAAAAAGAGGGTAAAGCTCTAAAAATTACTACTTGCAATGAACTTTTTAAATTGGATTTGTACAATTTACTTCTTAAGAAATCCATAGCAATTTGATTCACTTTAAACGGAGTTGTAATGAATATTTGGCGAGCAAAACAAAACCTGCTAAAATTAAACGTGGTATGGACAAAATTTATATTATAAAAACTATATTAACCATATCCTTGTTAACTTTTCCTATATCCAATATATATTTGGACATGTTATCATTAGTATAACAAAATATTATAATCTTGATTAATTTCGAGATTGTATATATATAATAATCTTGGTACGTTCCATGACAATACGTGCACAATACGTTTTTATAAATCCTAAGACAATACGTACACAATACGTCTTAGTTAATTCTAAGACAATATGTATACAATACGTCTCTGGATTGATGCAAGACAATACGTACACAATACGTCATGGGGTAATTCTAAGATTATATATATATATATATATATATATATATATATATATATATATATATATATATATATATATATATATATATATATATATATATACCGATTATTGGACTGGTGGACTGTTGGACTTTTCGGACTATTTTGGACTACTAAACTTGACAACTTAAATAATCACATGTGATTGAAAATATAAACTTAAACAATCACATGTGATTGAATATATGATATGAACTTGCTATATTAATTTTGTTCACATGTATTATTATCTGAATCGTTATTATTATTATAGGTTCGTCAATCCAAGGACGACGACCATATTTTTAATAAGTTAAAAACTTATTATTAATATACTTTTACTACCGTGAGTATATAGTCCCATTTTTAAACTCTACAAATATTTTGGGATGAGAATACATGCATTTTATGTTTTACGCCATGGACACAAGTACTTAAAATATATTCTACGTTGAGTTGTACCACCTTGTATATCTTCCCTAATAGCTTGGTAACTAATATTTACATGTTGTAAGAACATGTAAGCGCGAATCCTATTGATAGATCTATCGGGTTTGACAACCCAACCGGGCTAGTCGCTCTAGTATCGCAAACGGTTGCATAGTACTTCGTTTTTACTACAATTGGTAGAGTGTAGGGATATTTCATAATAAAGGGAATATGCCACATTAATGGTTAAGTATGGTTACCGAAGCGCTCAACAACTTATAGAATACTTTTATACACTTGCGAGTGTACATATATTTATAACTATGAAAATCTTGTGGTCTATATTTATATCGATGCTAAACCTATATATCTCACCAACCTTTGTGTTGACTGTTTAAGCATGTTTATTCTCAGGTCCTTAATAAAGTCTTCCGCTGTTGCATTATCTGAGCAAGCTGTGCATGGAGTCTCATGCTTTTGTTTAAATGAAGTGTTGCATTCAATAAAACCTTTGTCATGTATTATATTCGATTGTTATGTCACGTGTGTAGTATTTGGAAACCGATATATCATGGGGATTATTTCTTAAATAATCGCCCACATGTTTAAAACGTGCATTATGTATAATAATGGTGTGCTTTTTATGAAATGAATGCAATATTTTTCTAAAACGTATCATATAGAGGTCAAATACCTCCCTGTGGGACCAATGAATAACGTACTGCGTTTATAGTAATATCGACGGGTCGTTTCAGTTAGTATCAGAGCGGTGGTCTTAGCGAACCAGGTCTGCATTAGTGTGTCTAACTGATAAGTCGTTAGGATGCATTAGTGAGTCTGGACTTCGACCGTGTCTGCATGTCAAAAGTTTTGCTTATCATTTGTGTCGAAAATTACCTACTTATCATCCTTAGGAAATTACCTGCTTATCATTCTTAGTCTAGACACGTCTTGCTGCATTGATTGCATGAATAGTGTATATATAAAATTCATATCTTAGCGTATCTGCTAAATCATATCTTATCGTATCTATTACCGTAAACTTTGCCTGACATATTCCGTAAATTCCTCCGTAATCTATGAAATCTTTTGATCTATATATATAGATATTCTATGTAGTTAGAATACCACCCGATAGCCGGAAAATCATTTCGTATCGAAAAATCCTTTATCAAATCGTACGAAATGGAATTCGTCATCAGTTCAAGTTCCTCGGATTCCGAAATGGAATCCCACTCAAGCTCCGAAAGCAGTGTGACTGGAATGGATCAACCAATCAGCCATCATCTATTCTAGATGAATTGGGGATGGGTTCGTAGCCTCCTTAATCATTGGAGACAAGAATAAGGCGATCATTTCCATCTACCACATTGCCCTCTTGGCGAAGAACCTGAAGCACTTACCGGCGAACCTGTCCGAAACACCATTTTCTCTCTCATTTCCAGAGTATCTCGTCACGATTATATACTACACCAAATTCAAGATCTTATTTATCCACTCATCCGAACCGACAATCACCCCGGTATAATAGAAGAAGTCAATGAGCTTCGCGCTCGGGTAGTGGCTTTGGAGAATATGGTGCAAAGGTTACAAACACCAGCAGCAGCACCAGCAACATAACCAGTACCACCATCAACAACATCAACAGTACCATTACCACCACCAACAACAACCGCATCGCAAACCTCAACTTCACAATCTGTCCCATAAGCATCGATGTCATACGCCCTGTAGATACTAAGGAATACCACAATGATGAAGTATTGATTCATAACTTCATTGGGAAAACATTCTACGACGATTATGTAATTTCTAAAGTTTAGATATTATCTATCCTAGCCTTAACCATAAATCAAATGAGTTTAATTTAATATTAACTCATTAAATCTATATTACATTTGAAGAAATATACACATATATTTCCATAAAGACTGTAATAAAATTCTTTTGTACAAAATATTAATTGTGACATTTTTTTAACGGGTAGGTAATACCCGAGAGATATATAAATTCACAATTAATATGTTACATTCTTCGAATCTGATTCAGCAAATCATCCATTATACTCCCTACTTTCACAACAATATACATTCTTTTATAGAAATCAAAACAACCATACTCATTCAAAAATCTAATTAGATATTCTGATTTTGAAATCGCCTAATTCAATTCAAGATATAACCGGTATCATCACTCTTAGATTCTTACATCTTTCAAAGCTATACTTTGACTTCAAAACTGTGTTAGAACATCGTATGTATATTAACGATTATAATCTGTGTTTAAGCCCTTCGAAATACCTGAAGACACTTCAAATAATGAACAATCGAGATGATGATCCAACCACATGTTATCCACAGTTACGTACCTGAAAAACTCTTGAAACCAAAGTCATAATTTAACATGTATCCATGTCAGACCTTTTGGCATTTACTAGCTAAAATAACTTTTCAATCCCTTCTAAAAATAGACGGTTTTGTCACAGCTCCAGCAAACCAACTTCAATTGTTCATTCAAATAAGCCATATTATAATGATTACCCCTTCATCATTATTACCGGGGAACCTTTCATATCTCGCCACATTAGCAGTAAACTTATTAACAACTTCATTGATCTTTGACTTTCCGAAAAATCTTAATATTTATCAAAACCCCATCATTTACTCATCTGCATCTTGTAACGAGAATTGCCATACGAATCCTCGAAAATTAGCAATCAGTATTTTGAAATCTCGCAGCATGTCTACGCCAACAATTATATGTGTCTATCTTCTGGACTTATATACTTTGAATGTGAAGTTTCTGAAAAACACCCTAAACTGCGAACTAGTTCTCGAAATGCTGATGAAGCAGCAAAAACTATAAACGACCTTAACAGTAAAAAGTTTGATGATAAAGAGTAGTGTGTTGGCAAAGCTCAGAAAAAGAGAAGACTTGGCAATGAAAAATACGGATTGAGCAAACCATGAAGAAGGCTGTGGATAAATCACAAGGACGAAATCTACCTTCAAAGAATCTAAATGATTCCTTGTCTGCTGAAGTCATTATCGAATACCTTGCTCCTGACTCTAAACCCTTACGGACAATATTCTTCATCATCCTCTGATATTAGAAATTCTAAGATATCATCGTATCTTTCATTATAAATATCCTCCATATTTCTGAAGATATTTCCATAATTATTCTTATCTGAAATCATTTACCACTTCGCGCTGTCTGTATTACATCATAAAAGAATCTATTTTAGTTTCTAAATTCTGAAACTTTCGAATTTAAAATAGGAATATTTTTGAAGTAGTGTTGGGAACTGAAGCAAGAACTAGTATAATATAATGACACTTGATCAACGTGATTATATTACAGTAAGTCATGCTGAGTTTCTAAATGGAACGTGATGATTCACAGATCATAACGTCATCATGTGCTATGTTACTCGACTCTTGTATTCTCTTTAACCTCTAAAATATCAAGAAAATATTTCTTGATGATTCGGCCTTTTTCGAGGTATTCTAGTAATTTGACAAGTCAAGATCGTGCCATTACAATTTCCTTCTTAGAACATTAACAATGTTCATTCCGAAATTCATATATGCGAATTCTGGACCATTACAAGCGGTGCTTAATCGCAAGAAGAAGAAACGAAAGGACAAAACTCCGAAATAGAAATTGGGGTATAAATCGCAGCAAATAAAAGAGAGCATTAATTGGGGATGACAATGATTATAGAAGACAGAAGCAGGGACATCGAAATATAAGGGAAGATATAAAACTCAACAACAACCCAGAAACTATAAACCGTATATATCGATGCATATAGCAATATAAAGACACGGGAGAACTAAAAACACTATAAAACTAAGAGTATAGTAGAAGTAAATAGATTCTTCCGGAGGTAGATGAAAAAGAAGAACAACAGATATGAAAGTGAGGAGTATATCGAGAATCAACACTGGATGAAGCATATTGACGAATAATTTTAAAGTAAGAACTGAGGGAGAAAGAATAGAAGGTGTGAATTAAAAGGAAACGAAGGAGGTGGATTTATAGTGAAATATCCGACAGAAAAATCGAGATGAATCATCGCATTAAATCGAAGAGGATCATAATTTCCTTAATCACCGAAGAATCAAATCCTATATAGATTACAAAGATTTTCTTTAATCCGGAGACCAACCGTGATGACGTCAAAAGATAAAACGAATCCCTATTTTCTCATTTCACTCTTTTACGATAGCTTCACTCATACGTTTTGAATAATCGAATTATTTTATCCATATTTCTCAATCATGATAAAACCCTATGAATCAACTTATATTCGTCATAATAACATTCTTATTGTTAGCCATGACGACCTCGATCAAATTTCGGGACGAAATTTCTTTAACGGGTAGGTACTGTGACGACCCGGAAATTTCCGACCAAATTTAAACTTAATCTTTATATAATTCCGACTTGATAAGCAATGAATTTTTAATAAATCTTGAACCTCCAGAAAGAGTTTTACACAAGCTTTTGTTCACCCTTTTATTCCGACGATTCACGAACGTCATAACTTGATTTAATTGTTTAATTGTTTAATTATTGTGTATATATATGGATTTATATATATTTAACTTGAAAATATGATAATTAAATATCTCATTAAGTATATTAACAAAGTATTGTATATATATTTTCATACTACTAATTTAAAGAGTTTTTGAACAATATATATGTTACTATTTAAACGACGTAATTAACTTATGTTAAAATGTATTTACATATAATGTATTACGAGTGTAAATACATCCTTACAAGTATTGAATACATTTTATAATATACCAATACATATAAAGGATAGCTATACTCGTATTTCTGTTCAATTTTCTCAAGAATTCTACTCTCATTCATACGGTATTTTTACCCGTATTATACACAGCTTCTAGAAGTATTTACTATTGGTATATACCAATAGAAATCTGCAATTATTTGTGTAATATGTCATCCATGACCTAATCAATTTAATATGTTATCCATGACTTAATACATTTTAACTTATCTTAGATATTTTCACTAAAAGCTAAATTTTCAAGCCTATAAATAAGCACCATTTCTAACTCATTTTTACACATTCATTTTCCAAATGTTACTTCCAATTTTCACACACACTTGCAAGAACTCACTCAAGTTTTGCTCTACTACTTCTTTCCAGCAACTTTACATTCTAAACTTGAGGTAAAAACTCTACTTCAACTCTTGTTCAATTCATATGTTTATAGCTATCTATATAAGAGTTTATAAACTAGAACATAGTTTAGTTGATTCTAAACTTGTTTGAAAATCTAATCTAATCTTTCTAAATTAACTCTAATAACACTTATTTATATGTATTATGATGTTATATTAAGTTAATATTAGAACTTATAACTTGTACATATGAAGAACACCTTGAAACTTAACATATATCCTTTAATCTCCATTCAGTAAAAAGCGGGCTGCTTTGGGTTGGGAATTAAAAACCTATCTTAGACTTTGAGTTCGAGGCTAAGACTTTGGAAATATGTTAATATATGTAAATAAGACTTCCAGTATTTTTTCATGATTTTAGACAAAGTGGAAGTATTTTATCAAAAATCATATATTGGGTGGATGCCGGGATTTTTCCAAATCTGTCCACCGACACAAAAAGAGGGTAAAGCTCTAAAAATTGCTACTTAGGATGAACTTTTCGAATTGGTTTTGTAAAATTGACTTCTTAAGGAATCCATAGCAATTTGATTCACTTTAAACGGAGTTGTAATGAATATTTGGCGAGCAAAACAAAACCTGCTAAAATTAAACGTGGTATGGACGAAATTTATATTATAAAAACTATATTAACCATATCCTTGTTAACTTTTCCTATATCCTATATATATTTGGACATGTTATCATTAGTATAACAAAATATTATAATCTTGATTAATTTCGAGATTGTATATATATAATAATCTTGGTACGTTCCATGACAATACGTGCACAATACGTTTTGATAAATCCTAAGACAATACGTACACAATACGTCTTAGTTAATTCTAAGACAATGCGTATTCAATACGTCTCTGGAATGATGCAAGACAATACGTACACAATACGCCGTGGGGTAATTCTAAGATTATATATATATATATATATATATATATATATATATATATATATATATATATATATATATATATATATATATATATATATATATATACCGATTATTGGACTGTTGGACTTTTCAGACTATCTTGGACTACTAAACTTGATAACTTAAATAATCACATGTGATTGAAAATATAAACTTAAACAATCACATGTGATTGAATATATGATATGAACTTGCTATATTAATTTTGTTCACATGTATTATTATCTGAATCGTTATTATTATTATAGGTTCATCAATCCAAGGACGACGACCATATTTTTAATAAGTTAAAAACTTATTATTAATATACTTTTACTACCGTGAGTATATAGTCCCATTTTTAAACTCTACAAATATTTTGGGATGAGAATACATGCATTTTATGTTTTACGCCATGGACACAAGTACTTAAAATATATTCTACGTTGAGTTGTACCACCTTGCGTATCTTCCCTAATAGCTTGGTAACTAATATTTACATGTTGTAAGAACATGTAAGCGCGAATCCTATTGATAGATCTATCGGGTTTGACAACCCCAACCGGGCTAGTCGCTCTAGTATCGCAAACGGTTGCATAGTACTTCGTTTTTACTACAATTGGTAGAGTGTAGGGAGATTTCATAATAAAGGGAATATGCCACATTAATGGTTAAGTATGGTTACCGAAGCGCTCAACAACTTATAGAATACTTTTATACACTTGCGAGTGTACATATATTTATAACTATAAAAATCTTGTGGTCTATATTTATATCGATGCTAAACCTATATATCTCACCAACCTTTGTGTTGACTGTTTAAGCATGTTTATTCTTAGGTCCTTAATAAAGTCTTCCGTTGTTGCATTATCTGAGCAAGCTGTGCATGGAGTCTCATGCTTTTGTTTAAATGAAGTGTTGCATTCAATAAAACCTTTTTCATGTATTATATTCGATTGTTATGTCACGTGTGTAGTATTTGGAAACCGATGTATCATGGGGATTATTTCTTAAATAATCGCCCACTTGTTTAAAACATGCATTATGTATAATAATGGTGTGCTTTTTATGAAATGAATGCAATATTTTTCTGAAACGTATCATATAGAGGTCAAATACCTCGCTATGGGACCAATGAATAATGTACTGCGTTTATAGTAATATGGACGGGTCGTTTCAATTAAGTTCCAGAATCATCTTATGCATTTTATGAACTTGAAACTTTGATAATGAGCTTTAAATGATCATTCGACGAGAATTCAGTTATTGAAAATGATGTTTTTATTTGATGAAATATGTTTAGTTGTATTCCTCGTTAAATTACCTTTCCAACGATATAATATACATGTTTTGAATGTTTACGGTTCATTAGTTGTGTTTGAAAGAAGCTTGGTTCGTGAACTTGAAAATTCAGCAACAGCACCTGAAACCAGGGGCCTCGCTATAGCGAGCCCTGGTGTGCACAAAATCTCGCTATAGCGAGAAAACCCCTGACCAAACTCAATTTTTGATTTTTCCACTTTCGTTCCCGCTTACTCGCAACTCCGTTTAACATGAAATTTTGCCAACATGCTTATATATGACTACGTTTTTATGTGTAATGGTCGGAAACCCGACCCGACCCTGTTGACTTTGACCAAGTTTGACTTTTAGTCAAACTTAATCAAACACTTATGCAATCGTTCTAACTTGTGTTTATACTTATATCTTGCATGAAACTTGACAAATTGACTCACATGCTATATTAATCGAGTCGTAACGAGCCATAGGGCTAATTGAACACTTTGACCGACTTCATGCTTTACCGATATTGATACAACCTATTGTTTAGGTCGACACTAACATACGTTCTTGCCCACGTTTACTTGTGAAGTACAATTACATTCGTGCAATCAAGGTGAGATCATAGCCCCACCTTTTCAACAACTTTTACTCTTTAAACTATGGGTTGAGAAACATATACGTATCATACTTTTATGCTTTGAACACAAGTACGAAAACAAACATTTCACGTGCGAGTTAGAACAAAAAGGCCTCAATTCAATTATCATTAGTTACACTTGCAGGGTGTAAACGTGAACTTATGTTGTGTGGATCCATACGGGCTTGACAAGCCCTCATTCGGACGGTTCGCTACCTTTAGCGGATGAAATATATTTTCGAGTATATATTGTAGGTTCTAACACTATGATAACGGGGTACGTGAACATTTAAGTCTTGATAATTGGGTGCTCCACAAACGAATAACAACTTTGGAATGTAAACGATTTAGATAATCAACGTTATGGAAATACAAAATCTTGTGGTTCAAAAACAATGTTTACTAATACACCTATGATTTCACCAACGTTTTTCGTTGACAGTTTTCTATATGTTTTCTCAGGTCCTTGAACGCTAGATGATACATGCTTCTGCACTTTAATTTGATATTTGCTTGGATGTCGAGTATACATGCATACATGGAGCGTCTTTTGACTTTACTTAAATTGTGTCGCATAGGTTTCAATTGTACTTAAAACGTTGTAACATGTTTAGTCGTTGTACTACTTTGTAAACTTTGAAACATCCTTACATTTGAAATGAATGCGACATATTTTGGTCAAACGTTGTTTTAAAGACTTATGACCACGTAACGGGACCTAAGTAGACGGCGCGTAAATGACGATTTTGTCGGGTCGCTACATTTTACCTCGATGCCCTCGATGTTTGGGTTTGTTACGTGCTTGGTACCTATGCCTAGCGGACATTAGTCAAACTCCGTTAAATGACCTCACTTGCGATGCACATGAGTGTATTTTTTGTGCGTCGCACATGAGGTCATTCAACGGTGCTTGACTAACATCCGTCAGGTACAGGTACCAAGCGCGTAACAAACCCAAATATTAGGGGCAACCAGGTAAAAAAAAACCCTAGAGCCCATCTGTGTAATATGAACCAAACATTAGAGTATATATATATATATATATATATATATATATATATATATATATATATATATATATATATATATATATATATATATATATATATTCAAAACTGAGTACTAAAGTTTAATTTCATAACCTACAGTTAGCTAATCTATGTTTAATTTCATACTTAATCATGTTTTTGATTACTGAAGTTTTCGTAACTGCTCACATGTATCATGCGTCGGATATATAATGTTATGAACGATTTTCTAGTAGCGATAATAAATTTATTGGCATCTTAAAGTGGAATCACAATTTGATCGCACTAACATATAATGTTCTGAACACTCAAATAATAAGTTGTAGAATATTTACACGCAATCATATTTAATTAATTTAGCTCTGAGTATCAAATAACTTCAAATAAAGGTAGTTAGTTACTAATTCCTTGTGATTAACATATGGCTATAATCAATTTATTGAAGGATAGATTCCACCTTGCTCCATTTGTACTCACTTTAACGTGCTGCATAATTTGTAATAATAATAATTTATAATTTAAAAGTAGTAATATTGTAGCAAAAATTGATGGTTACAAGCAATGAACTAAATGAGTGTGATTCTCGATTAGTAAGTTCAATTAAGAAAGATATGTTATCAACTACCAATTACGGAGTAAATAAAAGAACCATGCATGTCTCCTAATCATATTTTTTATTTTACTCTCTCCAAAATTAACCTAAAAGTCGCTAAATATCAATTCCCTATGTATGTTCCGTTTTAAAAAATCTAAAGAATGGAAAGGAGTAAATTAATGATGCATAATATTATTATTATTATTATTATTATTATTATTATTATTATTATTATTATAAGTGGCTAAATTGACCATCTAAAATGATAACCTTAAGTAGGGATGGCAAAATGACCCGTACCCGATGGAGAAACCCGAAACACGTTATAATTGGGCCGAGTCTGACCCGAGTCCGTCGGGTTATGGGCCGGGTATGGGGATGCTTACAAAAAAAAATTCCGGGTTCGGGTATGGTTTTGAATACAAACCCGTTTACCCGACCCGTATACCCGACCCGCATACCCGTATACCCGGTCCGGAGAATTTTAATTATAATTTCTATGTAAGATTTTAGTATTAGTATTATATTGTTAATGTATAAAAGATTTCTCTTATTTGTTTTAAAAACGAGTATAATTTTATTCAATATAATAATTTACAACAAGTTTTCGAGATGTGATATTTTATATACATCGTGTATTTGAGTGTTTTAGAAACTTTTCAATCAACTTTTTGTATGTGATATTTTATAATACTTTAAACATGAAGTAGTATAGTTATTTTTCGATATTTTAATTTGGTAACTTATTAAAAAATAGATACAGAATGATTAATCGGGTATACCCGTTTACCCGTGGGGAAACCCGAAATCCGATAGTATGTAAATAAATGGAGACCCGACGAGTTTCGGGCCGGGTTTGGGGCGGGGTTTCTTAATCGAGTTCGGGTCCGGGATTACCTAAACCCGACCCAATCCTTAACGCGGTAGGAGCATTTTCAACTATAAAGTTCGGTGACGCTAATATGAAAACAGAATGTATTTTTTGGTCAGCTGGTATGAGTTGGCAAGTGTCAAGCCTTGACCTTTTAGTGGGGAAATGTCAAAAAGGACCCACAATTTTTTGTGTTTATTTATTTATTTTTACTAAAATTAAATAAGTAAAAAATGATAATTAAAACAAAACATTATTATTTACTACTAAATTTAAATAAATAAAAAATTACAATAAAAAAAATTATCCTAGAATTCATAAAAATAAAAATTACATTAATCATAAAATCATAAAAATAAAAGTCTAAACTAATCCGAGTCTTTCCAATCGCTTTTTTCCTTCTCCAACACGTTCTTATACTTGTCAAAATACAATTTTTTTTGGAGACACTCGAGGAAATGTTTATATTCCGGAGGCTCAGGGTTGCTGCAGCAATCGTTCGCATGCAAAGCAATGATTGGTGCCATTGAATGTATGTGCTAGTTGAAAAACTTGCATGTTCATTTTATATTATGACGTCAATACAAGTTGTTACATCGAGCCTTCAAGTGCTAATAACAATCATTAATGGTAGACTAAACCTAAAGTTCACAAAACATACAACTTGATGCACTTTTTCTTTTTTGTCATCTATACTTTGTATAGATCCACTACAACCTCGCAATTAAACCACATTCCAAGAGATAAAGCAAGGGGTCAATGGCTGTTTATAGCCTAATTTAAAAAAGTAACAAAGGGAAAAGCCAAAGACCACAGATAACGCAGGCGTTTGTTGCCTGAATCCGCTCACAAACGCCCCACAAATGTCCGGAATGGGGCGTTTGTGGGCGTTTGTGTTGGGGTGTTTGTCAAGAAAGCACGGGCATGAAAATGTGCGTTTGTGAATTTTTTTTTTTTTTATTTTATTCTTTTCTACCTTTTTCACCACTTTTTAACTCAATCTCCAATCATATTTTGACACATCACCCACAAACGCCCTTACAAAAGCCCCCCATTACAACTCCCCCCAAAATGTCATGGCCTAGTCACAGTTTTTCTCCAAAAAGTGCACCTCACCCACTCCACGTCACAATTACCAATATCTGTGGTCTAAGGTAAAGCAAAATGGTTGGAAGTTACAATCAGGTATGAATGAGCCATTGTTAGGTCAACCTAGTGGATTTGACTAACTAGTGCAGTTAAGGATTTAATTGTGACGATCGCTCCAAATCCATATGGACAATACGTCATTCATTGATTTCATTGCGAGGTATTTGACCTCTATATGATACGTTTTGTAAATATTGCATTCTTTTGAAAAGGCACACCATAAATGAATATTTAAATCAAAGGTTTTCGACATCTGATGATTTCTACATATAGACAATCACCGTAAATAATAGTTTACAATAGTACTTCCGTTGACAATGCAGTGAAAATAAGATACATGGTGATGATTTGGTGAATGCAACGTTTCCTTGAAAAGTATGTCATGTAAGACTCCATGCACATAGCTTGTCTAACATATAAGCAACAGCGGAAGACTTCTAGTAAACCTGAGAATAAACATGCTAACAAGTGTCAACACAAAGGTTGGTGAGTTCATAGTTTTATTGTTTCGTATAATCTGTATGTAAAGGTGAATCACAAGTTTTCAGTTGTTTCATCCAGAAACGTTTATCAAAATATTCTACGAAATTGAGCACCCTGGTAACTAAACTTAACGTATATATATTTTATACCCTTTGTATAATCATCTTAATAATACACGCAAACTAACGTGTACACTTCTCAAATAACATACGTCCGTTAAAAGGCTAGCGCTCTAGCTCGGACGGGGATATTGTAGTGACCCGAACTTTTCCATGTTTATATATATTAATTGAGATTGATATTTACATGAATAAATATTTCCAACATGTTAAGCAATCAAACTTGTTAAGACTTGATTAATTGAAATATGTTTCATATAGACAATTGACCACCCAAGTTGACCGGTGATTCACGAACGTTAAAACTTGTAAAAACTATATGATGACATATATATGGATATATATATATAGTTAACATGATACTATGATAAGTAAACATATCATTAAGTATATTAACAATGAACTACATATGTAAAAACAAGACTACTAACTTAATGATTTTTAAACGAGACATATATGTAACGATTATCGTTGTAAAGACATTTAATGTATATATATCATATTAAGAGATATTCATACATGATAATATCATGATAATATAATAATTTAAAATCTCATTTGATATTATAAACATTGGGTTAACAACATTTAACAAGATCGTTAACCTAAAGGTTTCAAAACAACACTTACATGTAACGACTAACGATGACTTAACGACTCAGTTAAAATGTATATACATGTAGTGTTTTAATATGTATTTATACACTTTTGAAAGACTTCAATACACTTATCAAAATACTTCTACTTAACAAAAATGCTTACAATTACATCCTCGTTCAGTTTCATCAACAATTCTACTCGTATGCACCCGTATTCGAACTCGTACAATACACAGCTTTTAGATGTATGTACTATTGGTATATACACTCTAATGATCAGCTCTTAGCAGCCCATGTGAGTCACCTAACACATGTGAGAACCATCATTTGGCAACTAGCATGAAATATCTCATAAAATTACAAAAATATGAGTAATCATTCATGACTTATTTACATGAAAACAAAATTACATATCCTTTATATCTAATCCATACACCAACGACCAAAAACACCTACAAACACTTTCATTCTTCAATTTTCTTCATCTAATTGATCTCTCTCAAGTTCTATCTTCAAGTTCTAAGTGTTCTTCATATATTCTACAAATTCTAGTTACATAAAATCAAGAATACTTTCAAGTTTGCTAGCTCATTTCCAATCTTGTAAGGTGATCATCCAACCTCAAGAAATCTTTGTTTCTTACAGTAGGTTATCATTCTAATACAAGGTAATAATCATATTCAAACTTTGGTTTAATTTCTATAACTATAACAATCTTATTTCAAGTGATGATCTTACTTGAACTTGTTTTCGTGTCATGTTTCTGCTTCAATAACTTCGAGCCATCCAAGGATCCGTTGAAGCTAGATCCATTTTTCTCTTTTCTAGTAGGTTTATCCAAGGAACTTAAGGTAGTAATGATGTTCATAACATCATTCGATTCATACATATAAAGCTATCTTATTCGAAGGTTTAAACTTGTAATCACTAGAACATAGTTTAGTTAATTCTAAACTTGTTCGCAAACAAAAGTTAATCCTTCTAACTTGACTTTTAAAATCAACTAAACACATGTTCTATATCTATATGATATGCTAACTTAATGATTTAAAACCTGGAAACACGAAAAATGTCGTAAAACCGGATTTACGCCGTCGTAGTAACACCGCGGGCTGTTTTGGGTTAGTTAATTAAAAACTTTGATAAACTTTGATTTAAAAGTTGTTATTCTGAGAAAATGATTTTTATTATGAACATGAAACTATATCCAAAAATTATGGTTAAACTCAAAGTGGAAGTATGTTTTCTAAAATGGTCATCTAGACGTCGTTCTTTCGACTAAAATGACTACCTTTACAAAAACGACTTGTAACTTATTTTTCCGACTATAAACCTATACTTTTTCTGTTTAGATTCATAAAATAGAGTTCAATATGAAACCATGGCAATTTGATTCACTCAAAACGGATTTAAAATGAAGAAGTTATGGGTAAAACAAGATTGGATAATTTTTCTCATTTTAGCTACGTGAAAATTGGTAACAAATCTATTCCAACCATAACTTAATCAACTTGTATTGTATATTATGTAATCTTGAGATACCATAGACACGTATACAATGTTTCGACCTATCATGTCGACACATCTATATATATTTCGGAACAACCATAGACACTCTATATGTGAATGTTGGAGTTAGCTATACAGGGTTGAGGTTGATTCCAAAATATATATAGTTTGAGTTGTGATCAATACTGAGATATGTATACACTGGGTCGTGGATTGATTCAAGATAATATTTATCGATTTATTTCTGTACATCTAACTGTGGACAACTAGTTGTAGGTTACTAACGAGGACAGCTGACTTAATAAACTTAAAACATCAAAATATATTAAAAGTGTTGTAAATATATTTTGAACATATTTTGATATATATGTATATATTGTTATAGGTTCGTGAATCAACCAGTGGCCAAGTCTTACTTCCCGACGAAGTAAAAATCTGTGAAAGTGAGTTATAGTCCCACTTTTAAAATCTAATATTTTTGGGATGAGAATACATGCAGGTTTTATAAATGATTTACAAAATAGACACAAGTACGTGAAACTACATTCTATGGTTGAATTATCGAAATCGAATATGCCCCTTTTTATTAAGTCTGGTAATCTAAGAATTAGGGAACAGACACCCTAATTGACGCGAATCCTAAATATAGATCTATTGGGCCTAACAAACCCCATCCAAAGTACCAGATGCTTTAGTACTTCGAAATTTATATCATATCCGAAGGGTGTCCCGGAATGATGGGGATATTCTTATATATATGCATCTTGTTAATGTCGGTTACCAGGTGTTCACCATATGAATGATTTTTATCTCTATGTATGGGATGTGTATTGAAATATGAAATCGTGTGATCTATTGTTACGATTTGATATATATAGGTTAAACCTATAACTCACCAACATTTTTGTTGACGTTTAAAGCATGTTTATTCTCAGGTGAATACTAAGAGCTTCCGCTGTTGCATACTAAAATAAGAACAAGATTTGGAGTCCATGTTTGTATGATATTGTGTAAAAACTGCATTCAAGAAACTGATTTCGATGTAACATATTTGTATTGTAAACCATTATGTAATGGTCGTGTGTAAACATGATATTTTAGATTATCATTATTTGATAATCTACGTAAAGCTTTTTAAACCTTTATTTATGAAATAAAGGTTATGGTTTGTTTTAAAAATGAATGAAGTCTTTGAAAAACGTCTCATATAGAGGTCAAAACCTCGCAACGAAATCAATTAATATGGAACGTTTTTAATCAATAAGAACGGGACATTTCAGTTGGTATCCGAGCGTTGGTCTTAGAGAACCAGAAATTTGCATTAGTGTGCTTATCGAGTTTGTTAGGATGCATTAGTGAGTCTGGACTTCGACCGTGTTTTCTTTAAAAATGATTGCTTAACATTTTTGTTGGAAACTATATATTATTAACATGTATATATTATGTGATATATTAATCTCTTAACATGTTTGATATGGTGTGATAGATGTCTACCTCTAGCACAAATTCCATTGTATCACCTAATAATAACGAAGAGTCGAATATATATTGGACTGATTCACAAGTTCCCGAAGAAGAACCGGAAGAAGAATCAGAACCGGAAGAAGAATTAGAACCGGAAGAGGAGGAACCGGAGGAGGAAATAGAACCGGTGGGGGAAATAATAAAACGGTTAAGTAAAAGAAAATCCTCAACCAACCGACCAAGGTTAATTATGGTCAATGGTGTTTCCGCCAAGGAAGCAAAATATTGGGAGGATTACGAATTCTCCGATGAATCGGATTCCGACGAGAATTCTGATGATGTTATAGAAATTACCCCAACTGAATTTAAAAATACAAAAGAAAATAATAAGGGAAAGGGCATAAAAATAGAGAAATCTAATTCCAACCCCGATGAACTTTATATGTATTGTCAACCCCCGAAGCCCTTAAGTTGTAACAATGACCCGGGAACCTCTAAACCACCAGGTTTTTCTAAATCGTTGTGGAAAACGACAGCTCGTATTAGGGGAACATCATATATCCTTAGAAACTTGGCAAAACGAACCAAAACCGAAGAAGAAGAAACGAGCGAGTCGGAATAAGATAGTTGTATTCGTGTGGTGTAATATATGTAATATAGTGTGCTTATGCTTTATGATATATGTAAAAATTGCTTGTATTAATAAGTATTTTTTTTTTATGAATCTAACTCTTGTCTATTTTACAGTATAAAAACACAAAATGGATAGACAACCCAATATTTTAAGAGACCTACCCGGAGACATGATTGATGAAATCTTGTCTAGAGTCGGTCAGAATTCTTCGGCACAACTATTTAAGGCGAGATCAGTTTGTAAGACATTCGAAGAACGTTCCAAGAATGCCTTGGTTTATAAAAGGCTTTCGTTCGAAAGATGGGGGATATCACATTGGGAAATCCATAAGTTACGATGTGTTTACTTTGACGCATATATTGCGGGGAACCCAAATGCTATTTTACGCAACCGGTTAAGAAATTATTTTGACTCAATATATCCGAATATTGGACTTCGTGATTTAGAAAAAGCGGCTAACATGCAACATAAAGAAGCATGTTATGCTTACGGATTAGTAATGTTCGCTTCTCACCAAAGTGAGAACAAGAACATCGGGCTACAACTATTAAACAAAACGTTTCCACAAGTGACGGAGTCGGTAATTGAGGTAAGAAATGAGGTTTTTAGATTGTTACGGGACTGTTGGACATTGCGTAACCCTCGTCCCTTTGACGACGTTACAACACGCTGTCTTATCAATGGCCATAACGGTTATGTTCCACAAGACCAAGGATGGGAAGTAATCCTAGTAAAACCAGAATGCATGACTTGTTTCTGGACGTATGAATTACGTGTCTTTATTGCCTTTGCTGAACGACTTGTGTACTAGCTAGAATTATCTTCACAACCATCTTGTATCAAATTTATTGTGTGCTATATTTCATGCTATATGTAAAATAAGCGGTATTGTAAGTTTGTAAAATATTGTGTAAAAGTTTGAACGCGAAATATTATTATAATCAGTTTTTCATATAGAATTGTAGTAGTTGAATTGTATATTAGCTACTAAGTATGAACTTAACGGGTAGGTACTACCCGAATTTAAACTTATAAAACGCTAATATGAAGAAAAAGCTTTTATAAATGAGTTCATATTATGCTACGAAATACTATTAACTACTCTTAATATTCTGTATGATTAACTTGTTCCATTTGACTATTTTGAAGGAAATGGCACCGACTACTCGACACACCGTGAATATGAATGAAGAGAAATTCCATACTTTTCTTGCTTCAAACATAGCCGCAGTACAGGCTGCGCTACATACCAACAATAACCTTGGATCTAGCAGTACAGGAAATCGTGTAGGATGCACCTACAAAGAATTCACTGCCTGCAAACCTTTGGAATTTGATGGAACCGAAGGACCGATCGAATTGAAACGGTGGACCGAGAAGGTCGAATCGGTGTTTGCCATAAGTAAGTGTACTGAAGAGGACAAAGTGAAGTACGCTACGCATACCTTCACAGGTTCTGCGTTAACATGGTGGAATACCTATCTAGAGCAAGTGGGACAAGATGATGCTTACGCACTACCGTGGTCAGTATTCAAGCACTTGATGAACGAGAAGTATCGTCCCAGAACCGAGGTCAATAAGCTCAAGACAGAACTTAGAGGGTTACGAACCCAAGGATTTGATATTACCACGTACGAAAGACGATTCACAGAATTGTGTCTATTGTGTCCGGGAGCGTTCGAAGATGAGGAAGAGAAGATCGACGCGTTTGTGAAAGGATTACCGGAAAGAATCCAAGAAGATATAAGTTCACACGAGCCCGCCTCCATACAACAGGCATGTAGAATGGCTCACAAACTAGTGAACCAGATTGAGGAAAGAATTAAAGAACAGACAGCTGAAGAGGCCAATGTGAAGCAAGTCAAAAGAAAGTGGGAGGAAAACGGTGATAAGAATCACCAATACAACAACAACAGCAATTACAATAATAATCGCAACAATTATCCCAACAATCGCAACATCAATCGCAACTACAACAAACAGCCCAACAACAACAACAACAACAACAACAGCAACAACAACTACAACAATCGCCCCAACAACAATAACAATCGCAACAACAACAACAATCAGAAGCAGCTATGCCAAAGGTGTGAAAAATATCACTCGGGGTTCTGCACCAAATTTTGCAACAAGTGTAAAAGAAATGGTCATAGCGCGGCGAAATGTGAGGTCTACGGACCAGGGGTTAACAGAACGAAAGGAACAAATGGTGTCGGAACGAGTAATGGCGGAGCAAGTAGTATCGGAGCAAGTTATGCCAATGTAGTTTGTTATAAATGTGGAAAACCGGGCCACATTATTAGAAATTGTCCGAAATAGGGGAACACGAATGGACAAGGCCGCGGAAGAGTTTTCAATATTAATGCGGCAGAGGCACAGGAAGACCCGGAGCTTGTTACGGGTACGTTTCTTATTGACAATAAATCTGCTTACGTTTTATTTGATTCGGGTGCGGATAGAAGCTATATGAGTAGAGATTTTTGTGCTAAATTAAGTTGTCCATTGATGCCGTTGGATAGTAAATTTTTACTCGAATTAGCAAATGGTAAATTAATTTCAGCAGATAATATATGTCGGAATCGAGAAATTAAACTGGTTAGCGAAACATTTAAGATTGACTTGATACCAGTAGAGTTAGGGAGTTTTGATGTGATAATCGGTATGGACTGGTTGAAAGAAGTGAAAGCAGAGATCGTTTGTTACAAAAATGCAATTCGCATTATACAAGAAAAAGGAAAACCCTTAATGGTGTACGGAGAAAAGGGCAACACGAAGCTACATCTTATTAGTAATTTGAAGGCACAAAAACTAATAAGAAAAGGTTGCTATGCTGTTCTAGCACACGTCGAGAAAGTACAAACTGAAGAAAAGAGCATCAATGATGTTCCCGTCGCAAAAGAATTTCCCGATGTATTTTCGAAAGAATTACCGGGATTACCCCCACATCGATCCGTTGAATTTCAAATAGATCTTGTACCAGGAGCTGCACCAATAGGTCGTGCTCCTTACAGAATCGTACCCAGCGAGATGAAAGAACTGCAAAGCCAATTACAAGAACTTTTAGAGCGTGGTTTCATTCGACCAAGCACATCACTGTGGGGAGCTCCTGTTTTGTTTGTCAAGAAGAAAGATGGTACATTCAGGTTGTGTATCGACTACCGAGAGTTGAACAAACTTACCATTAGGAACCGTTACCCACTACCGAGAATCGACGACTTATTTGATCAACTACAAGGCTCGTCTGTTTATTCAAAGATTGACTTACGTTTCGGGTATCATCAAATGCGGGTGAAAGAAGATGATATTCCAAAGACTGCTTTCAGAACACGTTACGGTCATTACGAGTTTACGGTCATGCCGTTTGGTTTAACTAATGCACCAGCTGTGTTCATGGACCTTATGAACCGAGTGTGTGGACCATACCTTGACAAGTTTGTCATTGTTTTCATTGATGACATACTTATTTACTCAAAGAATGACCAAGAACACGGTGAACATTTGAGAAAGGTGTTAGAAGTATTGAGGAAGGAAGAATTGTACGCTAAATTTTCAAAGTGTGCATTTTGGTTGGAAGAAGTTCAATTCCTCGGTCACATAGTGAACAAAAAAAGGTATTAAGGTGGATCCGGCAAAGATAGAAACTGTTGAAAAGTGGGAAACCCCGAAAACTCCGAAACACATACGCTAGTTTTTAGGACTAGCTGGTTACTACAGAAGGTTCGTCCAATACTTTTCCAGAATAGAAAAACCCTTGACTGCATTAACTCATAAAGGGAAGAAATTTGAATGGAAGGATGAACAAGAGAAAGCGTTTCAGTTATTGAAGAAAAAGCTAACTACGGCACCTATATTGTCATTGCCTGAAGGGAATGATGATTTTGTGATTTATTGTGACGCATCAAAGCAAGGTCTCGGTTGTGTATTAATGCAACGAACGAATGTGATTGCTTATGCGTCTAGACAATTGAAGATTCACGAGCAAAATTATACGACGCATGATTTGGAATTAGGCGCGGTTGTTTTTGCATTAAAGACTTGGAGGCACTACTTATATGGGGTCAAAAGTATTATATATACCGACCACAAAAGTCTTCAACACATATTTAATCAGAAACAACTGAATATGAGGCAGCGTAGGTGGATTGAATTGTTGAATGATTACGACTTTGAGATTCGTTATCACCCGGGGAAGGAAAATGTGGTAGCCGACGCCTTGAGCAGGAAGGACAGAGAACCCATTCGAGTAAAATCTATGAATATAATGATTCACAATAACCTTACTACTCAAATAAAGGAGGCGCAACAAGGAGTTTTAAAAGAGGGAAATTTAAAGGATGAAATACCCAAAGGATCGGAGAAGCATCTTATTATTCGGGAAGACGGAACCCGGTATAGGGCTGAAAGGATTTGGGTACCAAAATTTGGAGATATGAGAGAAATGGTACTTAGAGAAGCTCATAAAACCAGATACTCAATACATCCTGGAACGTGGAAGATGTACAAGGATCTCAAGAAACATTTTTGGTGGCCGGGTATGAAAGCCGATGTTGCTAAATACGTAGGAGAATGTTTGACGTGTTCTAAGGTCAAAGCTGAGCATCAGAAATTATCAGGTCTACTTCAACAACCCGAAATCCCAGAATGGAAATGGGAAAACATTACCATGGATTTCATCACTAAATTGCCAAGGACTGCAAGTGGTTTTGATACTATTTGGGTAATAGTTGATCGTCTCACCAAATCAGCACACTTCCTGCCAATAAGAGAAGATGACAAGATGGAGAAGTTAGCACGACTGTATTTGAAGGAAGTCGTCTCCAGACATGGAATACCAATCTCTATTATCTCTGATAGGGATGGCAGATTTATTTCAAGATTCTGGCAGACATTACAGCAAGCATTAGGAACTCGTCTAGACATGAGTACTGCCTATCATCCACAAACTGATGGGCAGAGCGAAAGGACGATACAAACTCTTGAAGATATGCTACGAGCATGTGTTATTGATTTCGAAAACAGTTGGGATCGACATCTACCGTTAGCAGAATTTTCCTACAACAACAGCTACCATTCAAGCATTGAGATGGCGCCGTTTGAAGCACTTTATGGTAGAAAGTGCAGGTCTCTGATTTGTTGGAGTGAAGTGGGGGATAGACAGATTACGGGTCCGGAGATTATACAAGAAACTACCGAGAAGATCATCCAAATTCAACAACGGTTGAAAACCGCCCAAAGTCGACAAAAGAGCTACGCTGACATTAAAAGAAAAGATATAGAATTTGAAATTGGAGAGATGGTCATGCTTAAAGTTGCACCTTGGAAAGGCGTTGTTCGATTTGGTAAACGAGGGAAATTAAATCCAAGGTATATTGGACCATTCAAGATTATTGATCGTGTCGGACCAGTAGCTTATCGACTTGAGTTACCTCAACAACTCGCAGCTGTACATAACACTTTCCACGTCTCAAATTTGAAGAAATGTTTTGCTAAAGAAGATCTCACTATTCCGTTAGATGAAATCCAAATCAACGAAAAACTTCAATTCATCGAAGAACCCGTCGAAATAATGGATCGTGAGGTTAAAAGACTTAAGCAAAACAAGATACCAATTGTTAAGGTTCGATGGAATGCTCATAGAGGACCCGAGTTCACCAGGGAGCGTGAAGATCATATGAAGAAGAAATACCCGCATCTATTTCCAGAAGATTCGTCAACACCTTCAGCAGCTTAAAATTTCGGGACGAAATTTATTTAACGGGTAGGTACTGTAGTGACCCGAAATTTTCCATGTTTATATATATTAATTGAGATTGATATTTACATGAATAAATGTTTCCAACATGTTAAGCAATCAAACTTGTTAAGACTTGATTAATTGAAATATGTTTCATATAGACAATTGACCACCCAAGTTGACCGGTGATTCACGAACGTTAAAACTTGTAAAAACTATATGATGACATATATATGGATATATATATAGTTAACATGATACTATGATAAGTAAACATATCATTAAGTATATTAACAATGAACTACATATGTAAAAACAAGACTACTAACTTAATGATTTTTAAACGAGACATATATGTAACGATTATCGTTGTAAAGACATTTAATGTATATATATCATATTAAGAGATATTCATACATGATAATATCATGATAATATAATAATTTAAAATCTCATTTGATATTATAAACATTGGGTTAACAACATTTAACAAGATCGTTAACCTAAAGGTTTCAAAACAACACTTACATGTAACGACTAACGATGACTTAACGACTCAGTTAAAATGTATATACATGTAGTGTTTTAATATGTATTTATACACTTTTGAAAGACTTCAATACACTTATCAAAATACTTCTACTTAACAAAAATTCTTACAATTGCATCATCGTTCAGTTTCATCAACAATTCTACTCGTATGCACCCGTATTCGTACTCGTACAATACACAGCTTTTAGATGTATGTACTATTGGTATATACACTCCAATGATCAGCTCTTAGAAGCCCATGTGAGTCACCTAACACATGTGGGAACCATCATTTGGCAACTAGCATGAAATATCTCATAAAATTACAAAAATATGAGTAATCATTCATGACTTATTTACATGAAAATAAAATTACATATCCTTTATATCTAATCCATACACCAACGACCAAAAACACCAACAAACACTTTCATTCTTCAATTTTCTTCATCTAATTGATCTCTCTCAAGTTCTATCTTCAAGTTCTAAGTGTTCTTCATATATTCTACAAGTTCAAGTTACATAAAATCAAGAATACTTTCAAGTTTGCTAGCTCATTTCCAATCTTGTAAGGTGATCATCCAACCTCAAGAAATCTTTGTTTCTTACAGTAGGTTATCATTCTAATACAAGGTAATAATCATATTCAAACTTTGGTTCAATTTCTATAACTATAACAATCTTATTTCAAGTGATGATCTTACTTGAACTTGTTTTCGTGTCATGATTCTGCTTCAAGAACTTCGAGCCATCCAAGGATCCGTTGAAGCTAGATCCATTTTTCTATTTTCTAGTAGGTTTATCCAAGGAACTTAAGGTAGTAATGATGTTCATAACATCATTCGATTCATACATATAAAGCTATCTTATTCGAAGGTTTAAACTTGTAATCACTAGAACATAGTTTAGTTAATTCTAAACTTGTTCGTAAACAAAAGTTAATCCTTCTAACTTGACTTTTAAAATCAACTAAACACATGTTCTATATCTATATGATATGCTAACTTAATGATTTAAAACCTGGAAACACGAAAAACACCGTAAAACCGGATTTACGCCGTCGTAGTAACACCGCGGGCTGTTTTGGGTTAGTTAATTAAAAACTATGATAAACTTTGATTTAAAAGTTGTTATTCTGAGAAAATGATTTTTATTATGAACATGAAACTATATCCAAAAATTATGGTTAAACTCAAAGTGGAAGTATGTTTTCTAAAATGGTCATCTAGACGTCGTTCTTTCGACTAAAATGACTACCTTTACAAAAATGACTTGTAACTTATTTTTCTGACTATAAACCTATACTTTTTCTGTTTAGATTCATAAAATAGAGTTCAATATGAAACCATAGCAATTTGATTCACTCAAAATGGATTTAAAATGAAGAAGTTATGGGTAAAACAAGATTGGATAATTTTTCTCATTTTAGCTACGTGAAAATTGGTAACAAATCTATTCCAACCATAACTTAATCAACTTGTATTGTATATTATGTAATCTTAAGATACCATAGACACGTATATAATGTTTCGACCTATCATGTCGACACATCTATATATATTTCGGAACAACCATAGACACTCTATATGTGAATGTTGGAGTTAGCTATACAGGGTTGAGGTTGATTCCAAAATATATATAGTTTGAGTTGTGATCAATACTGAGATACGTATACACTGGGTCGTGGATTGATTCAAGATAATATTTATAGATTTATTTCGGTACATCTAACTGTGGACAACTAGTTGTAGGTTACTAACGAGGACAGCTGACTTAATAAACTTAAAACATCAAAATATATTAAAAGTGTTGTAAATATATTTTGAACATACTTTGATATATATGTATATATTGTTATAGGTTCGTGAATCAACCAGTGGCCAAGTCTTACTTCCCGACGAAGTAAAAATCTGTGAAAGTGAGTTATAGTCCCACTTTTAAAATCTAATATTTTTGGGATGAGAATACATGCAGGTTTTATAAATGATTTACAAAATAGACACAAGTACGTGAAACTACATTCTATGGTTGAATTATTGAAATCGAATATGCCCCTTTTTATTAAGTCTGGTAATCTAAGAATTAGGGAACAGACACCCTAATTGACGCGAATCCTAAAGATAGATCTATTGGGCCTAACAAACCCCATCCAAAGTACCGGATGCTTTAGTACTTCGAAATTTATATCATATCCGAAGGGTGTCCCGGAATGATGGGGATATTCTTATATATATGCATCTTGTTAATGTCGGTTACCAGGTGTTCACCATATGAATGATTTTTATCTCTATGTATGGGATGTGTATTGAAATATGAAATCGTGTGGTCTATTGTTATGATTTGATATATATAGGTTAAACCTATAACTCACCAACATTTTTGTTGACGTTTAAAGCATGTTTATTCTCAGGTGAATACTAAGAGCTTCCGCTATTGCATACTAAAATAAGGACAAAATTTGGAGTCCATGTTTGTATGATATTGTGTAAAAACTGCATTCAAGAAACTGATTTCGATGTAACATATTTGTATTGTAGACCATTATGTAATGGTCGTGTGTAAACAGGATATTTTAGATTATCATTATTTGATAATCTACGTAAAGCTTTTTAAACCTTTATTTATGAAATAAAGGTTATGGTTTGTTTTAAAAATGAATGCAGTCTTTGAAAAACGTCTCATATAGAGGTCAAAACCTCGCAACGAAATCAATTAATATGGAACGTTTTTAATCAATAAGAACGGGACATTTCAGATATCAAGCCCTATGGATCCATATACTACTACTCGCGCCCACCAGTTCTTATAACTGGCAGTTACTAGTTACCAAAGCTAAGGAATTTTCGGTTCAAACTCAGTGTAGAATTTAGTATGTACTTGTATCCATTGCGTTTAAATAACGTGCATGTATTCTCAGCCCAAAAATATAGATTTCAAAAGCAATTAAAAAGGGAGCAAATGAAACTCACGCATATAAGTATTGTAAATCAGTTAATAAAGCATTTGCATGTATTCTCAGCCCAAAAATGTATTGAGTAAAAGGGATCATATGAAACTCACACTTTATAATTATTGTAAAACAGTTATTAAAGCATTTGCATGTATTCTCAGCCCAAAAATGTAAAGGGTAAAAGGGATCATATGAAACTCACCTTAGCAGCATATAAAGTCGTTCACCAAAATGTGACTGAAACTCGGATTACCAAATAGCTATAGATCTCAACCTAGAGAACATATGTTGGTCAATAAATGTCTATCAAGCTAGGTCAGGTCGTAGTGTATCATAATCCTAATGCTCGAGATCGACATACAAAAGTTATCCAAAGTCGTTTCAAAAAGTCAATTTTGACAATAATTCAACAAAACGAGATGTGCCTTATATATGGATTCATTTACTTGGCTGGTAATATTCAAAAATCCAATTTATCATTCTTACAAACAAGTTTCAAAAGCAATTCCAATCAATGTCAATCATAATTCAGTTGATCATATCTTTTAATTCGTTCACCGAAATTACGCGATTTCTAAATGAAAAGTTATTGATTTTTCGCCAGCTTTCCAAAAACATGCATATCATATACCTTTTATCAGTAATATATGTATTTACTTCGTTATTCATCATAACTGTTTAACGACAAAATTTAGCATACAAGCATGCATAAATATATATACTCGAGCACTAGACATGGATACACAATTAATGTATAAAAATAAGATATGAATGCTCACGTATCAATATTGTGATCCAATATTGCAGGAAAGTACGTAGACGCAACAGAGATGATAAACACTAGGTTTGTCTTGCGAATAATACCCATGAATATTACCCATAACTTCCATATTTAAAACCCATAATTTCCTTAGCTCTATCCCGTTTGAAAACCCATTTTGAAAGTGACACGCTCATGACCTCGTCGTAGTATTTTATGTATAAATAATAATAATACTAATACTAATACTACTAATAATGATAAGATTAATAATAATATTAATCTTAATATTAATAATAATAATAATAATAATAATATATAATTTAAATATATACGGAGTAAAATTATTGAAGAAACAACTGAACGAAATCGAGTTTTTGTAGTATGTGGCATGCTACAGTACCCCATGCGATCGCATGAGTTTTCAGTGTTTTTGTCATGCGATCGCATGGCCGCCTTATCCTGTTTTTGTTTGCTAGTTCGTCGACATCAAATAGTGTACTGTAGCAAATAGTGTTCACTGTAGCAAATAGTGGTTTACTGTAGCAAATAGTGGTTTACTGTAGCAAATAGTGTTCACTGTAGCAAATAGTGGTTTACTGTAGCAAATATTGGTTTACTGTAGCACTGTAGCAAAATACGGTTTCACTGTAGCAAATAGTGTTTTACTGTAGCAAATAGTGTTTTACTGTAGCAAAGTCATTTTTACTTGTACATATATATATATACATAAATATAATTGTTCATGAATCGTCGAGAATAACCGAAAGGTATTTGAATATATGAAAGTAGTTCAAAAATTTCTAGATTCAGTTTTACAGACTTTGCTTATCGCGTCAGAAATGTTAATCATACAAAGATTAAGTTTAAATTTGATCAGAAATTTCCGGGTCATCACATTAATGATGAGCAAAAATTTTCTAATTATAATATAAATTGCATTTATTTTTTATTTTTTTTATTTTTTTTCGAACGGCAGAAGAAATATATTAAACAACTAGCAAATCGCTAGAGAAATACAAGAATTTACAAAGAGTCCAAAGGATTTTGCAACCAAATGGACCAGTTAATCCTAGATTTTTTGTATCTAGAAAAAATTTAAAAGAAAGATGTAACAATGATATTGTCCAAGACATGCGAAATCCGAAAACTAGAGTCGTTGAAAACGTATCTGTTTCTAAGACGCCATATGTTCCATAGAGCCGAATAAAAAATGCTTCTCATGAACCGAAAGATTGCCCATCCAGTTCCATAGCTCTTCCAAATTGCATTTATTAATGTTATTAGTTTCCAATTATGCGTGATTATAAATTATGAATTGTATTATTTATGAGAAAATTAACATCATCAAATGTCCTTAACATCATCTTACCGTGTCATCGCTTAGGGAAAGCTTTATATGACTAAGTATGTGTTGCAATGAGTTTCGTCTCTATGAAAGATTGTCCCGCCAAATGTGGTGTTGAAATCACACCTAAAAGAAGTATAAAAGAGTTTAAATATTGTTTATTTATACGTATCAGAGTATTAATATAGGTCCAGCTCAATTGTATATATGGACTCGGTCCGTTAGGGTTTAGATAATTGTATATATAGACTCGGTCCGTTAGGGTTTAGATAGGTGATTAGAGTTAGTGTATTGTAATTTATGAATAGTCGATTAATGTAATACATAATACCCGCGGGGTTCATATTAATTTACAATACGGTCCAAGAAATATGACAAGCACAATGTTAAGAAACATCAAACATGTAAACTTCATAAATTAAACGACATCCAAAATTATATATGTCACGACTAGTTCGCGACCATTGACTTACCTTCATGGTATTAGTTATTTTGAAAACTTGACCTTTCAGTAGTAAGGATATGGAATTTGCCATGGTTTACTAAAGAAAATGCATCATGAAAGAAATTTTGTCTTGAAATGTTTGAGTGGTAAAAGATCAGGATATAAAGCATAATGCTTTCTTGTGCAGACACTAATTGTACAATCCAACAATGCTTTGTTGTACAAATTAGATAATATCTTTAGTCTTTACCCTACCACTTCGTCATTTTCATGCACTACTACATTTGTACCAACCACCAAAAAAATGTACCTCTTGTCTACCATTACTAAAAATTATTGATACTTAGTAACGAAAGTAATCATAGGCAAGATGATTTAGTGATGAAAACGTCATGATGTTTTTTTTTTTTTTTTGAAAGGCAATAATATTAATAACAACAATTGTACATGTGGTTTAGGAGAACCACTTTAAACAAGATTACATCAAGAATAGAACTTATCAGATTGCTAGGTAAGCAATACCAACAAGACACGACCATTACACGAGAATGTTAAACACTAAGATAGAAGGAAGGGTTAGACAACCAGATATGCCAAGTGAGTTTCTTGGCCCGCGATCTATTGGATATCCACTCAAAAGATTTCATTTGGATTTCATTTAAGGTTACCGGAATATTCCAAGATTTACCTCGGAATATCAAGTTGTTTCGGATATTCCAAATGAAATAAGCACATACTCATTCGACCGCTTGCCATACTTTCTTCCCGAATGCCGAAGAAGGAATTGGAGCGTTGCCACGAAGAATTTCGTTCAAACTTAGGTTGTTGAATAGACCAAAGTTCCACCACCCGAAGACTCGATTCCAAATATCCATAGCATTTTTGCAAAAAATGAATGTATGATCCAACGTCTCGATATCGTCATCACAAATAGGGCACCTAACCGAATGCAAATCGATACCCCTTTTGTCAAGTTCCACCCGCACCGGTAAGCGTTTTTTTAAAACCCGCCATACAAAAATTTCCAACTTTTTAGGGATCAAGTTATTGCGAATTGTAGCTGCTGCTGTGATATTGATTTGTGACTGCTCCTCTAACAGGTTTGTCAATTCCTTTACTGAGAAGATGCCACTCGAAGCCGGAGACCAGAACCATGTATCCCTGTTCCTGCTACTGAACTCGAAAGCTTCAAGGCCACTGATTAGATCAGACATTTCACCACTCGTACGTCCTGTAGGTTCACGAGACCATTCCCAATTAAAGTGCATGCCAGATTCTATTTTCACGACACGATCACCAACAGTTGCGGTTTTATGTTTTTCTAATCTGAATAGCCTTGGATATTTTTCTCGAAGAGTACAGATACTGAACCATTGATCATTCCAGAACAAAGTTGAAGCTCCATCACCAATTTGCCTGATGAAAGAATTCCTGAAGTTCACTTTTGCTTCGTCTATTGTGCTACCTGCCATAATAATGTTAGACCAAGTACCCGAAGATGATGGGCGAAAAGGTACACCCGCCATCTCCAAGCCACCCGAATTACCATAAATGCTACGAATAATTTTTGCCCAAAGTGAGTTCGTTTCGGTTTTAAACCTCCACCACCATTTCCCCAAAAGTGCGAGGTTTTAGTTTTTTAAAGACCCGATGTTTAACCCCCCCCCCCCCCCCCCCGATCGTATGATGAAATAACGTTTTCCCATTTAACCCAAGCAATTTTATTCCCCGATTCGGTCCCGCCCCAAAAAAAGGAACGTCTCACTCTTTCAAGTATTTTTAACACACAAGGCGGAGCACGAAAGAGCGAGAAGTAATACAGCGGTAGACTATTTAGGACCGATTTCAAAAGGACTAATCGACCTCCAAACGACATCATACGCATTTTCCAACTTGATAACCTTGATTTGAATTTATCTATTACCGGTTTCCAATCTTTGAGTTTCTTCATATTTTTACTGTGATGACCCAGAAATTTCGACTAAATTTAAACTTAATCTTTGTATGATTAACATTTCCGACACGATAAGCAAAGTCTGTAAAACTGAATCTCAAAATTTTTGAATTACTTTTATATATTTAAATACCCTTCGGTTGTTTTCGACGATTCGCGAACAATTATATGTAAATAGATACATATATACTATAACATGAAAAGGTAACAATGTATTAATTGTTTGATACCGTACATTAAACTTATTGGTTTAAATATCTATTTGAATGTATATGATAAGTTGAAATATTTATTATTAAAATTTATTTATAAATAACTTCCAATGTGTATTTAAAAAAAACTGATTTATATATATTAAAAAGATATATACATATATATAATTTCAAGTTATTTAGTAAACGATAGTAACATTTCAAATTGCTACAGTACCCAAAATGCTACAGTGTTTTTGAAAATCACTATTTGCTACAGTGAAATTGACTTTGCTACAGTAACTTTGCTACAGTGGTATATTTTATGGATGATTTAAGACTATATTTTGACAAAGGTACGATTCACGAAACGTAAAGTACAAGTTTTCTCAGCGTACGAAAGGGCGTTCGAAAAACCGGAACCGGGACATAAGTCGAGTGACAACGTACGACTTATCGGAATAAAAATTACAAGTCAACTATGCACGTGAATTTAATAAAATATATAATTAATTAATTTAAATTATATATATTATATTTATATTTTTATATTATGTCGACAAACTAGGAGCCAAAACAATGTGAGCTGTCCCTGGTCCTCATGCGAGTCGCATGGCCAGAAGGCCATTTCCATGCGAGTCGCATGACTCCAGATTCCAGGCCAGGTACTATAAATTCAGGTGTTTTGCTCGAATAAAAAAAAATCAAAACACACATACACAAATATATATTACTCCGTATAATATTTATTATTATTATTATTATTATTATTATTATTATTATTACTATTAAGATTATTATTAATCTTATTAATCTTATTATTAGTATTATTATTTTTGCAATACAAAAATAATAATGTACATAAAATATTACGACGGAGTACTGTCCAAGTAATTTTCAAAACGAGTTTCCGAGCGAGCTAGAGCTAAGGAAAATATGGGTTATTGCCAAGGAGGTTATGGGTAATGTTCGGGGGTATTTTTTTGAATCAAACCTCGTGTTTATTATCTCCGATGCGTCTACATGCTTTCCTACAATATTGTATATCAATATTAAACAGTGAGTTTCATATGATCCCTTTTACTCTCTACATTTTTGGGCTGAGAATACATGCAAATGCTTTATTAACCGATATACAATATTTATATGTGTGAGTTTCATTGCTTCCTTTTTAATTGCTTTTGCAATATATATTTTTGGGCTGAGAATACATGCAATTTATTTTAAACGCAATGGATACAAGTACATACTTAATTCTACACCGAGTTTGAACCGAAAATCCCTTAGCTTTGGTAACTAGTAACTGCCGGTTATAAGAACTGGTGGGCGCGAGTAGTAGTATATGGATCCATAGGGCTTGACATCCCCGTCCGAGCTAGAGCGCTAGCCTTTTAACGGACGTATGCTATTTGAGAAGCGTACACGTTGGTTTGCGTGTATTATTTAGATGATTATACAAAGGGTACAAATTATATATACGTTAAAGTTTAGTTACCAGGGTGCTCAATTTTGTAGAACCAATTGATAAACGTTTCGGATGAAACAACTGAAATCTTGTGGTCCACCTTTTATGTTAAAACATATTGATAAACGTTTTGAATAAAATAACTGAACTTTTGTAATCCATATTGATATACGGATTATGTGTAATATTAAAACTATGAACTCACCAACCTTTGTGTTGATATTTGAAGCATGTTTATTCTCAGGTTCCCTAGAAGTCTTCCGCTGTTTGCTTAGATGTTAGACAAGCTATGTGCATGGAGTCTTACATGACATATTTTCAAGGAAACGTTGCATTCACCAAATCATCACCATGTATCTTATTTTGACTGCATTGTCAACGGAAATACTGTTGTAAACTATTATTTATGGTGATTGTCTATATGTAAAAATCATCATATGTCGAAAACCTTTGATTTAAATATTCATTTATGGTGCGCCTTTTCAAAAGAATGCAATGTTTACAAAACGTATCATATAGAGGTCAAATACCTCGCAATGAAATCAATTAATGACGTGTTCGTCCATATGGATTTGGAGCGATCGTCACATTTACCAATAGTCAACCCAAGATATGTAAACGGAAGGCTCCCGACTTGGCAGCCAATATGATTAGCAAGACAACTAACCTCATTGAATCTCACCCCGATCCCATAAAGGCAACTTTTTACAAAGTTTACCTTTAGCCCAGACGCCAATTCAAAACAAGTAAGTAATTCCGAATACTACAAACGTTATCCTTACTCCATTCACCGATAAAGATGGTATCATCGGCGTATTGAAGGTGAGAGATTAGAATTTTGTCGTTCCCAATTTCCGCACCTTTGAAGAGCCCTCTATCCAATGCAGCTTTAGTTAAAATATTTAATCCTTCTGTAGCAAGAATAAAAAGAAATGGGGATAATGGGTCGCCTTGCCTTACACCACGATTTTGAAAGTAGGATTTTAAGTTCGAACATATCTAAGTGAACATCTTAGAGGTGGCCATGGAAATGGTCAAAATATCAACAAGATATATTGGTTAGACGGTGTACATTTGAATAAATTAGAAAATTTACATTTTCTAATTAACGTGTACAAAAAAACTTATTATATGCTCTCCCTTTACCGTTTTCAAAAGTATATTACTTGTTTGATACGAGTACAAGATACAGACATTTCATTCCAAGTTTTATAAATATGATTTGTACTTCTCTTCAATTACCCCTTTAACTTTTTACTAAATTAAAATGAATATATGTCCCCCGTGTTTTATAGCTAGCACTTACCTCATTCGTTTCTTTAACTTTTGCATCTTCATTATTTGTACTTCACAATTTCAAATAATTATAGTGTAGCTTGATTTCTGTCTTTATTCTTTAGTGAAAAGTTGAATAACATCCAATCAGCTTGAAATGTAAATATGGACACAATTTGGTGGATAATTGAGTCACCTAAGCAATATTTATTTTATACTCGGTAATATTCATATGGTGACAGCTTTTAACTGATACGCGTACTAAATATATTTGAGAAACAGATACCCTGCTTTATCTAAGCTTGCTTCTTTCTAGTTCTTTGCGAAGTGATCTACAGTAGTTTTTTATCAATGATAATTTCAGTATTGAGAAATTACTTTAATAATCCGTTATTATAATTACAGCTTGTACGGAAACAACCATTGAAATCAACAAAGCTCATAAAACCTTTAACCAAATCTTTGTCTACCATGCTCATCGTACATCAATCCGAACCGTGTAATTAGTACTATGTTTTATTAATACGCTCTTTAGAGATATTACAAACCCTAAAATGTGCAGGGTTCCTAACGGACCCAATCCCACAATCGAATTTGAGCCTAACCTAATATAGTATGTTTAATTCAACAAACATAATCGAAAAAGCACTGTTCCTTTTGATCGTTCAAGTGGTTGCCATGATTTGCTTGAAATCGCTTCGAATATAACATTGTAGTATTTGTAACAAAGACCTGATTATCCTTTCCTTTCCTTTCCTTAAAAAAATGTAGGAACGCAATTCTCTTACTTTTTTCGGCTTCCTTTCATTCTCTCCAAAATAAAATTGGAGAACAAATAAAATATTGCAACCCACAATCACCACCATTTGGTCTTTCGTCAATTTTTAGTCCAACAACATTTTGGAGTCTACAAAAAAATAATTGTTCTTCTTTTTAAAACTCTAAGAGCCAGTTACTTGTTTCTCATCTTCCAAATTTGACGACACGTCAGAACATGTTGACGTGTCCCTAGAACCACAACTACCAAACGACGATGCTCTACTTGACACAGGTGTTGCAATAAACGTAGGGTTCGCTTGTCCCGCCATAATTACCAAATACTTTTCTTCAAAAGGAGGTACCAAGTCTTTATCATTTTGGTCCCCTTTTGAGTCTCCGGCCTCAAGATCTCGCTCTCCTTCGTGACGATTCTCCATATCGCCCGAAAGCTTCCAATATGAACAAGCAAGGATTAAGAGAGCAAAAGCAATGAGACCCAACATGGCTGCAAGGCCTCCGAATAAGTACGGCACCGGTGAGTGCCATGGTGATCGTTGATAAGGCAAGGACGACGGAGCCATTGAAGGAACTGTTTGTTGCATCATTAGTTTAATGATTGAAGATAGTTAATTAAAGAGAATTGGAATGTTGAAATATTATGTTTCTTAATGGATATGAGTGGATTGAGAACTTGTTATCTCATGTTGTATTTATAGAATAAAAAGTTGATGGTTTTTTTAATTTTATCTTCTTTTCCTTTGTGAAATAGTAGTAGTAGCATATAATAATTATGTGTGGCGTCATTGTATGGGGCCTCTAGACAACATTATAGTAATGGTATAATTGTAAAATTTCATTAAAATCGACTAAAATGTTGATAATTTTGTCTAATATTGTGTAAAAGCTCTGTTTCTCCTGCATATGCATCAACCACTAAAAGCTCTGTTTATGATGGTTTTTTTAGTAAAACACGAGTACAAACTGTACAATTCATTAGTAAAAACTCATAGTAAAACATGAGTACATCTATGAACAATATTTATTTTCGTTTCGTTGTGCTCCTCCTTTGGCCCGTTTTGCTATGTACAACTTTACGATGCTTAATTATAGTGGTTAAGGTCATGTCATGAATAATAGTTTTACGGTTTTGTATCAATCGAAAACGTTTACTTTTACTTGATAATAACCACCGCCGGCGTACGTCACTAAAAAGATCTATCCTATTTCTCATTATGACAGTTATAGGTGCCAAATAGCAAGAGTAACTATATATACTTACGATATACAAAGATTACAGTATAATAAGTATATATAAATATAAATATATTATGATGCGGAGTACATGATCATAATAGAGTAAACTAGTGGGGCGACCTGGCGTTTGCGTCGGTTCTTCATCTTTGATTAACATTAATTACGTATCTAATTATTTAGAAAGTAACTATTTATTAATTTTTATTTTATTTTTCGTTTTGTCGAGGAAAGACCCAAAATGGTTATGTGATTGATTTGTAATAAGTGTGAAAGTAATTATTCATCATTTTTTATTTTAGTTTTCGTTTTGTCGAGAGAAAAGACTCAAATGCTCAATCAATAAAGTGTTTACGTACGATCGGTACAAACTATTTAATAAAATAGGAAAAGCTAATATATATATATATATATATATATATATATATATATATATATATATATATATATATATATATATATATATATATATATATATAGAGAGAGAGAGAGAGAGAGAGAGAAAAAGTGAATATGTATAATGTTGAGTTAGATAATAATAAAGTGGAAAATTATTTGGGTGATTTGTAATAATAATAATAATAGTAATAATAGTAATAGTAATAGTAGTAGTAATAGTAATAGTAATAAGGAGTTAGTAGATTGTAAAAACATATGTGATGGATTTATAGTGAATGAGAGCTTTTGTGGTTAAATGATAAAAAGTGAGAAGTGTGATAAGTTTGTTAAAACTATAAAGATAAGGGTGGTAAAAAATGTGGCCAAGTTGTAAAAAGGTAAACCTTCGTAGTAGTGGTGTGAAACACATAAAGTTTCCTATTCATTTTTTCTATATCTTTTAAATATAGATATAATATAATATAATATAATATAATTATACTCTGTACCATATTCATTGTGGTTACATGATACTAGGGGTGTTCACAAAACCGTCAAACCGCGAAAACCGGCCGGCCCGGACCGATTTATTGGTTCGGTCCAGTTTTGGATATTAGCGGTCCGGTCGCTGGTTTTAAGATCTCCAAACCGCGAAACTCGGTCCGGTTTGCGGTTTCATTAGGCCACCGGCCGGTTAAACCGGACCGCACCGTTCACACCATGTTAACTTCATTCTGTATTTGTCTTTGCTTTCTTATTGTAGGGAAAGTTGTATATGATTATGGAATTGAAATATGTCGTGCTTTTGATCAAACATTTAAAGAACATCTTGATGGCATGTATGTATTCTCTCTATCTAAGCATATTTGATATGATGTTAGTATTATTGTAGCAGCAGCTGGTAACTATTTATTATCTTTTTCTTATTTTGGGTTGACAGACGACAAGGTGGTGACAAAGGGTACAACGTATTCGATAATCAACTACCTGCTTCATTGAAACTGTTACAATTTGACAAACAACTTGCAATGGAAAATGTGAGGAAACTAATAACAGAAGCTGATGGATATCAGCCTCATTTAATAGCTCTTACGACTACAATTTGTGTGACGACCCGGAAATTTCTGACCAAATTTAAACTTTATCTTTAAATGATTTAATGTTTTCGACACGATAAGCAAAGTCTGTAATGTTGAGTCTCAAGTTTTGGAACTATATTCATGTAATCAATTATTCTTTGACTGTTCTCGACAATTCACGAACAATATATATATATAACTTAATGTGCATATATATATATATATATATATATATATATATATATATATATATATATATATATATATATATATATATATATGATTTCAAGTTATTTAGTAAACGATAGTAACATTCGATTATTGATTCGATTAATATTTAGATAAGTTAACTAAAACGTTTAAGATGAACCAGTAAAACACTAATTTGCTACAGTATTTCCGAATTGCTACAGTACCCGAAAAGCTACAGTGTTTTCGAAAATCACTATTTGCTACAGTAAAAAAACTTTGCTACAGTAACTTCGTTACAGTAAAACACTATTTCAAAATGAAAATGTATATATATATATATATATTAACAAATAGCGAGACGATGATTTATAGAAGTAAACGACCAAAACACTCGAAAGTTTAAGATATACTTTGAATGGTGTAGTTTATGGATAATTTAAGGTTATATTTTGACAAAGGTACGTGTCACGAAACGTAAAATGCAAGTTTTCTAAATGTACGAAAGGACATTCGACAAACCGGAACCGGGACATAAGTCGAGTGACGAGGAAGAGTTAAAATACATGTGTGAGCTGAAAAAGGGATCCATGCGATCGCATGGAATCCCCTCACATTAGCCATGCGATCGCATGGCAGGGGAATTCAGGCCACACTATAAAAGCTCGATCATTCTGGCTCAGTTGCACACTCTCAATCTCTCTCGTATATATACATATATATTTATATTATTATTATTATTATTATTATTATTATTATTATTATTATTATTATTAAGATTAATAATATTAATATTAATCTTATTATTATTAGTATTAGTATTATCAGATATCGTTACCGTTATTATTAGTATTTTACATAAAATATTACGACGAGGTTATGGCCAAACGATTTCAAAAATGGTTATCGAGTGAGTCAAAGCTAAGGAAACTATGGGTTATAGCTATGGAGGTTATGGGTAATGTCGTGGGTATTGTTTGCAAATCAAACCTAGTGTTTATCATCTCTGTTGCGTCTACGTACTTTCCTGCAATATTGAATCACAATATTGATACGTGAGCATTCATATCTTATCTTTTATATATTAAATGTGTATCCATGTCTAGTGCTCGAGTATATATATGTTTATGTATGCTTGTATGCTAAATTTCATCGTTAAACAGTTTATAATGAATCACGAATTAAATACATATATTACTGGTAAAAGGTATATGATATACATGTTTTTAGAAAGCTAACGACAAATCAATAACTTTTCATTTAGATATCGAATAATTTCGATGAACGGATTAAAAGATATGATCAACTGAATTATGATTGACGTTAATTGAAATTGCTTTTGAATCTGCAATTAAGATTTAAACAACTTGTTTACGAGATTGATAAATTGAATTTTTGAATATTACCAACCGAGTAAATGAATCCTTATATAAGGTACGTCTCGTTTTGTTGAACTTTTGTCAAAATTGACTTTTTGAAACGACTTTGGATAACTTTTGTATGTCGATCTCGAGCATTAGGATTGTGATACACTATGACCTGACCTATGCTATTTGAGAAGCGTACACGTTGGTTTGCGTGTATTATTAAGATGATTATACAAAGGGTACAAATTATATATACGTTAAGTTTAGTTACCAGGATGCTCAATTTCGTAGAATATTTTGATAAACGTTTCTGGATGAAACAACTGAAATCTTGTGATCCACCTTTATGTACAGATTATGCAAAACATTAAAACTATGCACTCACCAACCTTTGTGTTGACACTTGTTAGCATGTTTATTCTCAGTTTCCCTAGAAGTCTTCCGCTGTTTGCTTATATGTTAGACAAGCTATGTGCATGGAGTCTTACATGGCATATTTTTCAAGGAAACGTTGCATTCACTAAATCATCACCATGTATCTTATTTTGACTGCATTGTCAACGGAAGTACTATTGTAAACTATTATATTACGGTGATTGTCTATATGTAGAAATCATCAGATGTTGAAAACCTTTGATTTAAATTTTCATTTATGGTGTGCCTTTTCAAAAGAATGCAATATTTACAAAACGTATCATATAGAGTTCAAATACCTCGCAATGAAATCGATGAATGACGTGTTCGTCCATATGGATTTGGAGCGATCGTCACAGTTGGTATCAGAGAGTTGGTCCTAGCGAACCAGGTCTTGCATAAGTGTGTCTAACTGATAGTTGTTAGGATGCATTAGTAAGTCTGGACTTCGATCGTGTCTGCATGTTAAAAGTTTTGCTTATCATTTCTTGTCGAAAATTACATGCTTATCATTCTTAAGTCTAGAAACATTTTCCTGCATTTATTGCATAAATAGTGTATAGACAAAAATTCATATCTTAGCGTATCTGTTACTGTAAACTTTTCCTGACATCTTCCGAAAATTTCCCCGTAATTTATGGGATTTTGGTATTATATATACATATGTAAATTATGTATTGAAGAATATCAATATAAGTTCTATAATCTAATTCATATCAAAAATCAATTCCCTAATTATACAAGATGGATCCCGCATCTAGTTCAAATTCCTTAAACTCCGACAGCTTCTCCGATATGGATATTCACCTGAATTCCGAAGACAGTGTAACCAGAATGGATCAACCAATCAGCCATCACCTATTCTGGATGAATTGGGGATGTGTTCGTAGCCTACTTAATCATTGGAGACAAGAAGAAGGTGATCCCTTCCATCCACCACATTCCCCTCTTGGCGAAGAACCTGAAGCACTTACCGGCGAACCTGTTTGAGACACCATTTTCTCTCTCATTTCCAGAGTATCTCGTCACGAGAATATACTATCTCAAATTCTGAATCTTATTCATCCGCTCGTCCGAACCATCAATCATCCCGGTGTAATAGAAGAAGTCAACGAGCTTCGCGCTCGGGTAGTGGCTTTGGAGAATATGGTGCAAAGGTTACAAGCACCAGCAGCATCACCGGCATCAACAGTACCACCGACAACAACACCAACAGTACCATTTGTGATGACCCGGGAAATTCCGACCAAATTTAAACTTAATCTTTATATGATTTTGATACGATAAGCAAAGTATGTAATGTTGAGTCTAGAAAATTTTGAAACAATGTTCATATATTTAATTGACCTTCGATTACTCTCGACGATTCACGAACAACTGATTATAAATAGATATGTAATATTATATATGTATATGTATATATATTATAAACTGAAATATATTATTAAAATGTTATATGATTTAGTTGTTGAAATTATAAATATAAATAGTTTATGATTTAAAATTATAAATTGTTAGGTAAGAAATATATACACAATATTTCAAATCATATTAAAAACTTTGAACACAGTATTTAGAGATATTAGTTTTATTTTTCTCAACGAACTTAATAACGAATAAATTAATATTAAAAATGGTAGATTGATATATGTAATATATATATATGGTTTCTATACATAATTATTATATGTATATAAATATATATATAAATTGTACAAATATCAAATATTCAATATATATAATATATAGTTATTACATAATGTATAATATTAAATACAAGTTACAATATAATGACTATAGTAATATTATTATTACTTTCATTATTAATATTAACATTAATATTGGAGTTGATACATGAAATATAATGTTATTATTATTATTATTTTTATCATTAATAAAATTATTACTATCATAATTATTATTATGATTATCATCAATCGTTATTTTTAATATTAGTATAATCAGACTTAGTATTACCATGTCATTATTATAAATATCATTATTTTCTTTATTTACACTATTATTATATTATTATTAATAATATTTATGTATTATTATTGTTTATTATTAATAGAGCTATTATCATTAATATTAAATGTATTATTATTTATATTTATATATTTTATTAAAAAGTCTTCATTCATACAGATAATCACACGTAATTTTTTTTTTTGTTTTCATCTGCTATGGTTTTCTTCTTGCTACTAGACCCGTGAACTTGTGTCAACCACTCCCAAAATTATTATTTTTTCTTTCTTCGATTTCTATTATTTGGAAGGATTATATGTGACTAATTATCATTAAATTGAAGAGAAAGAAAAATCCATGTTGAATTGAAGAACACCACTTTTATTTTTTTTCCTCTGCACGAGCTTTTTTTTTTTTTTTTTTGTTGCTATAATTCGATTTCGAATAAAATTCAAAAATCCTTGAATGTGGTCTTGTTAGGAATCAGGTACTTAATCTTTCTGCAAAATCTTGTGCTTCAATTCTTTCAAACGACTTCAAATTTTGGAGTCAAAGTTTATTTTTCAAAAAGTCAACCATTTGAACAAAGATCAAATTCGAGTTTATTTTTGATGTTTCGAGTTAATTAACGATTCCATTAGTTTCTATATACGATTACCAAACTATTTTATGTTATAACCAAAATCTATTACGCGTTCGAAAGTGAAAATCATTTTTTTTTCTTGATATAGCGACGGCAGGCAGTGGCCTGGTTCTTCTTTTTATTTTTTTTATTTATTATTATTTTTTATTTATTTACAAACTATAGCTTTTGGTGTTGGATTTGGAATCCTAAATTCAAATCTCCTTTGTTTGTTGTTATGATTTTGAGTATGTTCAATTTTAGTTGCTTATGAAGATGATGACACAAGATTCGGGTTATAAATTTTCGGGTGAATTATATTTCAGGAAAGACAGAAGTGGTTCTATGGTTAAGAGTGTTAGTGTGTGGGTGAGAGGTCTCGGGTTCGAGTCCCGTATCAAGCAATTCTTTTTGGAAAAATCAATTTAGAAGGGTATACACTTTTAATTCTCATTTCCATTTTTATTATTATTATTATTGTTATTATGATTATTATCGTGATTTTATTTATGATATGAAAATATGCCTAATTTATGGAAGAATAAAATGTATATGGTTAAGGTTATGATATTGGATATAGTTAAGGTATATATATATATATATATATATATATATATATATATATATATATATATATATATATATATATATATATATATATATATGTATAATCGAGAAAAATAATTATAAGTACGATTAAATTTATGACAAAATAGGATATGGTTATAAAAATAAATATAACTAGGTCATGATTAAACAAAATTTTTTTTTTTAAGTACCAATTTGAGATTTTATTATTATTGTTATTAACAAAGTTTTTTTTTCAAGATTACCATTAATAATATGATTGTTATAGTTAATATTATCAAGTATTAATTATTATTATTATTATTAATGTTACTATTATTGTTATTATAATTATATTAATATAGGTAGATTTTGATTATGAAAACAAATAATTATTTAAAGAGACTATAGTCATTAGTTTATAGATTGAGCACAAAGGTTATGATTATTATAACTATGAATATACAGGTTTAATAATATGGTTAAGATTATATATATATAAATTTTGGATATCAATATTATTAAGAAAATTATTAAAATCTTAACTAAAGTATGTTTTAAGAGAATTGATATAATTAATATTGTCATAAGTTATTTTAATACAACTTAGTATTAAGTATCAATATTATTACTAATATTAGTATTATCATAATTATTAATTACAAACAAATAATCCCCATATAAAAATATATTTAATTTAACTCTATTAACAATTATGTATATAAAATGAAAATATATAAATAATAAAACTTATAAATTATTAATTATATAAATTACATTACTAATAATAAAATATATATTTAATCGATGAAGATTATATGTATTAATGAATATACAAATGATATAGGTTCGTGAATCTGAGGCCAACCCTGCATTGTTCAGTTTGTCTAATGTTGTCATATCTATTTTTACTACAAAATACATTAGGTGAGTTTCATTAATCCCCTTTTAAATGCTTTTGCAATATATATTTTTGGGACTGAGAATACATGCGCTGTTTTTATAATTGTTTTACGAAATAGACACAAGTAATCGAAACTACATTATATGGTTGAATGATTGAAATCGAATATGCCCCTTTTTATTAAGTCTGGTAATCTAAGAATTAGGGAACAGACACCCTAATTGACGCGAACTCTAAAGATAGATCTATCGGGCCCAACAAGCCCCATCCAAAGTACCGGATGCTTTAGTACTTCGAAATTTATATCATGTCCGAAGGAGGATCCCGGAATGATGGGGATATTCTTATATACATATTGTGAATGTCGGTTACCAGGTGTTCAATCCATATGAATGATATTTTTGTCTCTATGCATGGGACGTATGTTTATGAGAAATGGAAATATGAAATCTTGTGGTCTATTAAAATTATAAAATGATTATTTATGCTAAACTAATGAACCCACCAACCTTTTGGTTGACACTTGAAAGCATGTTTATTCTCAGGTACGAAAGAAATCTTCCGCTGTGCATTTGATCATTTTAAAGATATTACTTGGAGTCATTCATGACATATTTCAAAAGACGTTGCATTCGAGTCGTTGAGTTTATCAAGATCATTATTAAGTAAATTATAGTTGAATATATTATGAAATGGTATGCATGTCTGTCAACTTTAGATGTAATGAAAGATTGTCTTTTCAAAACGAATGCAATGTTTGTAAAATGTATCATATAGAGGTCAAGTACCTCGCGATGTAATCAACTGTTGTGAATCGTTTATAATCGATATGGACTTCGTCCGGATAGATTAGGACGGGTCCTTTCACTTGGTATCAGAGCGGTGGTCTTAGCGAACCAGTTCTTGAATTAGTGTGTCTAACTAAAAGTTGTTTAGATGCATTAGTGAGTCTGGACTTCGACCGTGTTAGCATTTCAAAAGTTTTTGCTTATCTTTTCTTGTAAAAAATTACTTGCTTATCATCCTTAGAGTCTAGAAACATCTTACTGCCTCTATTGCATAGATAATGTATAGATAAATTCGTATCTTAGCGTATCTGTTACTGAAAACCTTGCCTGACATATTCCGTAGATTCCTCCGTAACTTATGGGATTTTAGTATTTTATATGCATATGTAAATTATGTATTGCAAGGTACTAATCTACATCCTATAAACTATTCTTATCGAAAATCCTTCATCTGATCGTACAAGATGAATCCCTCAACCAGTTCGAATCCCTCGGATTTCGACAGCTATTCTGATTTGGAGTTTCACCTAAGCTTCGAAAGCAGTGTCACCAGAATGAATGAATCAATCATCCATCCCTAATTCATCTGATGAGTTCGTAGTCGACCTAATCAATGGAGAGGCGAAAAAGGCGATCCCTTCCACCAACCGAATTCACCTCTTGACAATGAACATGAAATGTTTACCGGCGAATCTATCCGAAACACCATTTTCAGCCTCATTTTCAGAGTAGTTCGACACGATTATATTCTATCCACAATTCTAAACCTTATTCATCCACTCGTTCCGACCGACAATCATTCTGGAGTAATACAAGAAGTCAACGAACTTCGCACTCGAGTAATCAATTTGGAAAATATGGTGCAAAATGTATCAGCTTCAACAACATCACCGGCACCAACAGTACCATCAGTAACAGCACCATTACCATCAACAATCCATACCTCAATATCTCATTCTGTACCTTGAGTATAATTATCGTTCTACGAGTTGTTCTATATCAGTTATCTTCGTTCGACATGGCGATTATGTAATCTCTAATGTTTTAGAGATTATATATTCTTATTCTAACGGTAAATCAAATGAGCTTAATATCATATTAACTCATTAAATCCATGATTATATCTGAAGAAAATATATATGTATATATGTTTTCATAAAGATTGTAATTAAAAATTCTTTCGTACAAACTGTTAATGGTAAAAATATTTTAACGGGTAGGTAATACCCGAGGAATATTTAGATTTCACATTAATAAGTTACACTGTACATTCTTCGAATCAGATTCAATAGTCATTTACTATCCTACTTATATTCACAGATACACATATCCGTTCACCGCAGAATAACCATTTTCATACAATTTCATATTTGGATTTTGTCCTATCAGAATCCAACAAGTGGCATAATGAAGAAAACATTAGACAAAATAAAATTTGTTAGAAACAAACAAATTAACTATGAGAAATTTTGTTAAGAATCCACGCTAACTGTTCCTAGCTAATTGTTCCTAGCTAACTGATTACATTTTATATTATCGCAATTTAATTATCGCAATTTACATTCTCGCAATTTTATTTATCGTCATTTAATTTTTGTTATTTACTTTACGCATTTTATTTATCGTTATTTAATTTCTGTTATTTATTTTACGCACTTTAAATATCGGGACATGTATACAAGGTTTTGACATATCATATCGACGCATTTATATATATATTATTTGGAATAACTATAGACACTCTATATGCAGTAATGAACGAGTTCTCTATACAGGGTTGAGGTTGATTCTACAATAATATATATAATTTGAGTTGTGATCGAGTCTGAGACATGTACACGGGTCACGATACGTATTAATTAATTCGAATATTATATATTAAACTATATATGAATTATTGGACTGTTACTGTGGACTATCGACTGTGGACTAATAGCATTGGACAATTAAAATGAATTAAAATATTGATTATAACATATGAAACTAAACATTTCTTCAAGTTTGCCACTTGATTTCATCTTAAACCTCATTTGTATCTTGACGATTACAATCAGCGTTCAAACATTTCATGATTTTTGAAAACACCTCAATCGAGAGGATGAATCAACCGCACTTCATCTATGGAAGAACAGATTGATGCATATAGTTATGCACCTGAAAACACTCGGAACCTGAGTAAACGTTTAACACGTATCTGTGCTAGCTCCTTTGGCATTTTTATTATCGAAAATAACTTTGCAATCCCTTTTCAAAGTAGCCAATTTTGTCACAGCTTCAGCAAGTCAACTTTGACTTTTCGTTCAGAACAACCTTATTATAACCTTGATATATATGCGTGCTCTTTTATTGTTACCGGAGAACCTTTTATATTCTATCATATTACCAGCAAACGTACTAGCAACCTCGTTGCTCCTTGGCTTAAATCTCTCTGATAAATCATTATATTTATTCATTGAAACTCTATCATATACTCATCCGCATCTGTAACAATAATTGCCATACCAATTACCGGGAATCAGCAATCAGTATTTCGAATCTCGTAGCATTTCTACATCAATAGTTATATGTATACATATAACAATTATCTCCTAGAATTACGACCTTCAATTCTGAAATTTTGAAAAGGCACCCAGTTTACGAATCGATACTCTGAATGTTGAAAAAGCTGAATGAAGCAGCAAAAACTGTAGGCAACCGTAAATGACCTTAGTCGTCGGAAGTTTGATGATAAAGAATAATATGTTGGAAAAGCTCAGAAAAGTTGGAACTGAAAAACGGATTGAGCTAACCACGAAGGAGACCAAGGACAAATACAAGTACCATACCATATATTCAAAGAATCTGGGTAATTCTGGATCCAATGAAACCTTCAACGAATATTTTGCTCCGTACTCCTATTAAAATCTTGAGGAAAATCTTCCTCATCAACCATCGAACTTAGAAATTCCAAAAATATCATCATCAATATCTTCGAAATTTCTGAGGATATTTTTATAAATATTCTCGTCCGAAATTATATACCTCTTCGTGCTTCCTGTGTATCATTATATTGGAAACATTCAATAGAAAATTTAGTACCGAAAAGCAGATTATGCGAAACTATGAAGAAAGTCGTGGACAAATCACAAAGAATAAGTTTGACTTCAAAGAATCCAAATGATTCAATGACTGCTAAAGTCTTTAGCGAATATATTGCTCTTTACTCTAAACCCTTGCGGATAATAGTTTCTATCATCCTTCGATATTAGAAATTCCAAGATATCCTCGTATCTTTCATTAAAAATATCCTCCATATTTCTGAAGATATCTTCATAACTATTCTTATCTGAAATCATTAATCTCTTCGTGCTATCAGTGTTACATCATATAGAAACTGTTAGTTTCTATATTCTGTAAAATTTCGAGTTTAAAATATGAATGTTATTGAAGTAATTTAGGGAACTGATGCATAAATTAGTATAATATAATGACACTTGATCAACGTGATTATATTACAGTAAGTCATGCTGAGTTTCTAAATGGAACATGATGATTCACAGATTATAACGTCATCATGTGTCATGTTACATAACTATTTCATTCTGCTTAACTTCTGAACATATCAAGAAAGTATATTCTTGATAGTTCTATTCTCAGCGATTCTGGTAATATGACAACTCAAATCGTGCGATTACGTTCTTTCTTGTTTAGAACATAAAGTTCATTCGAAGTTACATACATATGAATTCTGGACCGTTACTCGCTTTACTAGAGGTCGAGAAGAGAATAAAAAGGCAAAAAGCTCCAAATTATAAGAGAAAAATATAAAGTCCAATTACAACTCGGAGATTTCAAACCGTGGATATTAATACGAATAGCAATATAAGGACACGGTATAATTAAGAATAGTATCACCCCAAGGTAATAGTAAAAAATAAACAGATTTTTCTGGTGGAAGATTGAAAAGAAGGATGACAGAAATGATAATTTGGAAAATATCAGGGATTAGTACTGGATTAAGCATTTTCACAAACTTTTGGATGTATGAACTAAGAAAGAAAGTATAGAAATGGTGAGAAGAATGGAACGGAAGAGCTTAATTTATAGTGGAAACATCAGACAGAGTAATCGAGGCAGATCACCGTATTTAATTATAGAGATATTAATCTCCTTATTCGCCGAAGAATCAAATCTTTTAGATTTCGAAGATTTTCTCTAAATCCCTTGAATTCCGAAATTCAACCAAGACAACGTCAAAAGTTAAGATGCACCTTATTTTCTAAAATCAACTGTCACTACGTCACCGGTTAAGACGAACCTGCATTTACTCATTTCACTCTTTGGTGATAACTTCATTCGTATGCATCGAGTAATCGAATTGTTTTATCTATATTACTCAATGATGATAAAACTCTATCTATCAACTCAATTTTCGTCATGAAAACATTTTATTTGTTAACCATGACCACTTTACTCAAATTTCGGGACGAAATTTCTTTAACGGGTAGGTACTGTGATGACCCGGGAAATTCCGACCAAATTTAAACTTAATCTTTATATGATTTCGATACGATAAGCAAAGTATGTAATGTTGAGTCTAGAAAATTTTGAAACAATGTTCATATATTCAATTGACCTTCGACTACTCTCGACGATTCACGAACAACTGATTATAAATAGATATGTAATATTATATATGTATATGTATATATATTATAAACTGAAATATATTATTAAAATGTTATACGATTTAGTTGTTGAAATTATAAATATAAATAGTTTATGATTTAAAAGTATAAATTGTTAGGTAAGAAATATATACACAATATTTCAAATCATATTAAAAACTTTGAACACAGTATTTAGAGATACTAGTTTTATTTTTCTCAGCGAACTTAATAACGAATAAATGAATATTAAAAATGGTAGATTGATATATGTAATATATATATATGGTTTCTATACATAATTATTATATGTGTATAAATATATATATAAATTGTACAAATATTAAATATTCAATATATATAATATATAGTTATTACATAATGTATAATATTAAATACAAGTTACAATATAATGACTATAGTAATATTATTATTACTTTCATTATTAATATTAATATTAATATTGGAGTTGATACATGAAATATAATGTTATTATTATTATTATTTTTATCATTAATAAAATTATTACTATCATAATTATTATTATGATTATCATCAATCGTTATTATTAATATTAGTATAATCAGACTTAGTATTACCATGTCATTATTATAAATATCATTATATTCTTTATTTACACTATTATTATATTATTATTAATAATATTTATGTATTATTATTGTTTATTATTAATAGAGCTATTATCATTAATATTAAATGTATTATTATTTATATTTATATATTTTATTAAAAAGTCTTCATTCATACAGATAATCACGCGTAATTTTTTTTTTGTTTTCATCTGCTATGGTTTTCTTCTTGCTACTAGACCCGTGAACTTGTGTCAACCACTCCCAAATTTTTTCTTTCTTTCTTCGATTTCTATTATTTGGAAGGATTATATGTGACTAATTATCATTAAATTGAAGAGAAAGAAAAATCCATGTTGAATTGAAGAACACCACTTTTATTTTTTTTTCCTCTCCACGAGCTCTTTTTTTTTTTTTTTTTTTTTTGCTATAATTCGATTTCGAATAAAATTCAAAAATCCTTGAATGTGTTCTTGTTAGGAATCAGGTACTTAATCTTTCTGCAAAATCTTGTGCTTCAATTCTTTCAAACGACTTCAAATTTTGGAGTCAAAGTTTATTTTTCAAAAAGTCAACCATTTGAACAAAGATCAAATTCAAGTTTATTTTTGATGTTTCGAGTTAATTAACGATTCCATTAGTTTCTATATACGATTACCAAACTATTTTATGTTATAACCAAAATCTATTATGCGTTCGAAAGTGAAAATCATTTTTTTTTCTTGATATAGCGACGGCAGGCAGTGGCCTAGTTCTTCTTTTTATTTTTTTTATTTATTATTTTTTTTATTTATTTACAAATTATAGCTTTTGGTGTTGGATTTGGTATCCTAAATTCAAATCTCCTTTGTTTGTTGTTATGATTTTGAGTATGTTCAATTTTAGTTGCTTATGAAGATGATGACACAAGATTCGGGTTATAAATTTTCGAGCGAATTATATTTCAGGAAAGACAGAAGTGGTTCTATGGTTAAGAGTGTTAGTGTGTGGGTGAGAGGTCTCGGGTTCGAGTCCCGTATCAAGCAATTCTTTTTGGAAAAATCAATTTAGAAGGGTATACACTTTTAATTCTCATTTCCATTTTTATTATTATTATTATTGTTATTATGATTATTATCGTGATTTTATTTATGATATGAAAATATGCCTAATTTATGGAAGAATAAAATGTATATGGTTAAGGTTATGATATTGGATATAGTTAAGGTAAATATATATATATATTATATATATATATATATATATATATATATATATATATATATATATATATATATATATATATATATATATATATATATATAATCGAGAAAAATAATTATAAGTACGATTAGATTTATGACAAAATAGGATATGGTTATAAAAATAAATATAACTAGGTCATGATTAAACAAATTTTTTTTTAAAGTACCAATTTGAGATTTTATTATTATTGTTATTAACAAAGTTTTTTTTCAAGATTACCATTAATAATAAGATTGTTATAGTTAATATTATCAGGTATTAATTATTATTATTATTATTATTATTAATGTTACTATTATTGTTATTATAATTATATTAATATAGGTAGATTTTGATTATGAAAACAAATAATTATTTAAAGAGACTATAGTCATTAGTTTATAGATTGAGCACAAAGGTTATGATTATTATAACTATGAATATACAGGTTTAATAATATGGTTAAGATTATATATATATAAATTTTGGATATCAATATTATTAAGAAAATTATTAAAATCTTAACTAAAGTATGTTTTAAGAGAATTGATATAATTAATATTGTCATAAGTTATTTTAATACAACTTAGTATTAAGTATCAATATTATTACTAATATTAGTATTATCATAATTATTAATTACAAACAAATAATCCCCATATAAAAATATATTTAATTTAACTCTATTAACAATTATGTATATAAAATGAAAATATATAAATAATAAAACTTATAAATTATTAATTATATAAATTACATTACTAATAATAAAATATATATTTAATCGATGAAGATTATATGTATTAATGAATATATAAATGATATAGGTTCGTGAATCCGAGGGGAACCCTGCATTGTTCAGTTTGTCTAATGTTGTCATATGTATTTTTACTACAAAATACATTAGGTGAGTTTCATTAATCTCTTTTTAAATGCTTTTGCAATATATATTTTTAGGACTGAGAATACATGTGCTGCTTTTATAACTGTTTTACGAAATAGACACAAGTAATCGAAACTACATTATATGGTTGAATGATTGAAATCGAATATGCCCCTTTTTATTAAGTCTGGTAATCTAAGAATTAGGGAACAGACACCCTAATTGACGCGAACTCTAAAGATAGATCTATCGGGCCCAACAAGCCCCATCCAAAGTACCGGATGCTTTAGTACTTCGAAATTTATATCATGTCCGAAGGAGGATCCCGGAATGATGGGGATATTCTTATATACATATTGTGAATGTCGGTTACCAGGTGTTTAATCCATATGAATGATATTTTTGTCTCTATGCATGGGACGTATGTTTATGAGAAATGGAAATATGAAATCTTGTGGTCTATTAAAATTATAAAATGATTATTTATGCTAAACTAATGAACTCACCAACTTTTTGGTTGACACTTGAAAGCATGTTTATTCTCAGGTACGAAAGAAATCTTCCGCTGTGCATTTGATCATTTTAAAGATATTACTTGGAGTCATTCATGACATATTTCAAAAGACGTTGCATTCGAGTCGTTGAGTTTATCAAGATCATTATTAAGTCAATTATAGTTGGATATATTATGAAATGGTATGCGTGTCTGTCAACTTTAGATGTAATAAAAGATTGTCTTTTCAAAACGAATGCAATGTTTGTAAAATGTATCATATAGAGGTCAAGTACCTCGCGATGTAATCAGCTGTTGTGAATCGTTTATAATCGATATGGACTTCGTCCGGATGGATTAGGACGGGTCCTTTCACCATTACCACCACCAACAACAACCGCACCACAAACCTCAACTTCACAATCTGTCCCACGAGCATCAACGTCATACGCCCTATAGATAACAAGGAATATCAACAACAACAAACGATGAAGTATTGATTCATAACTTCATCGAAGAAATATTCTGCAGAGAATATGTAGTTTCTAAAAGTTTTAGAGATTATATATTGTAAATTAGTAGTGGGCGGATAGAAATAATAAAGTAAAACCCTGACAGGAATAGTGCGCGATTTACAAGCTAGACTTGTTATACAAACAGCATCAACAGAACCGTCATCATCACCAGCACGTCAGTACTATCAGCATCGCCAGCACTAGCAGCACCTATAAAATCACGATTTTCACCAGTTCCATAATCACCAACATCATCACAAATCAACAACGCATATATTGTATCAACGAGTTATGAAGTATTAACTCATTTACCCTGAAGAAATTATATGTATATTTTATATATATATGTGAAATTTGAAATCAAAATAAATCTTTTCGTACTAAGCTATTACATGTGAATCATAACTGGTAGGTACTACTCGGTTAGTTCATGTTACTAATATGCTATACATCCTTCGTTAATGACTTAACAATCGTTAACTATAATCTCTGCTTCGACTTAATAGATTCCATTTCATAATAAATCAAGTGTATTATTCAAATACATGATTGATTTTACACTTTCATTTTCGATGTACTTGAAACTTTCCATAAAACATCATCTGTGCCTTGTAAGGTTCACAAAAAAAAAAAAAAAATCCACGAGCAACAACATCCTTCACCAAGGAATATCAATAAGAATAAATAATGAAGTATTGATTTCATTAGTAAAATATTCCGCGAAGATTATATGATCTCTAATGTTTTAGAGATTTTTCATTTCTAACTCAAGCCAAAAATCAAATGAGCTTAATATGATATTAACTCATTAAATCTGTATTACATCTGAATAAAATATACATACATATATTTTCATAAAGATTGTAATGAAAATTCTTTTGTACAAAATATTTCTTGTGAAATCTTTAACGGGTAGGTAATACTCGGGAAGTATATAAGTTCACAATTAATATGTTATACAGTACATTGATGTGTGCGATCGAGACCTTTATTTATGAACGGATTTGAGTTGTTTTGTTACACGAATTGATTTATTGTATATGTGGTATTTTATTGATTTTAGGTTGATTTCACACATATATATAGGCAACTAGTCCTATCCGTGTAGTTTAGTTTGTTGGTAAATCCGATTCGTTCCACAGGGAGATGGAGTGTTTAATGGTTTTTTTTTTTTTTATAGTCTTTGATGTCAAACTTAATTAAAGAGGGTTTTGGATTAGGCAATTTATGGTAACAGTAAAAGAAAATAACTTAACTAATTTACTAAATAAAATTACAAGATTACAATAATTAACTTAAAAAGGAACTAAATGAAAGTATACTAATTATGATGCGACAATTATATTACTAGATGGTAATTAGTAAAATAGTAATTTTTAATAAAACTATATGTTTAGAATTTTGTTTTAAGCAATTATTATATAAACTTAATTAAATTAACTAAATGACATTTTTTAATAAAACTAATACAAGTTAAAAGGAAATTAATTAATTTACTAATTATAAACTAGTTACAATTTATAAACTTATAATAATTAATACTAATTTTAGGATTAAAACATGTATTTTAAATATTTTAAATAACTTTAACTAATTAACTTAATTAAAATAACTAAAATAACTAATAACCTAAATATATATAATTAAATAACAAAAACCCTAATTTTAACCTAGCTGTACTGTAGCCGCGTTTTAGCCTTACACGATTCGTGTGATGATACACGATTCGTGTATGTGTAAAAATATGTGACAAACAGAACTGTTACGAAAAATAATTGTTTTTATGTATTTTTCTTATATTTTAAAATAGTAAATCGTAAATAATAATGATAATACTTTTATAAGAAATATAAATAAGATAAATGGGAGTGTTTACTTAATTGTGTCACCCCTAGGTCCATGGATTGTTTTAAGTTTACGCCCTATTTAAAATGTTCTAGTATCAAACTTTACATTTTTCTCTCGAATAAATATAAGGTTATAACTTAACTAAATAAAATCTAATTTTCATTGGATTCTTTTTTAGAAAGCTACTATTCCCTAAGTATTTAAATTGAGACCTAGCCTAGTTTTGACCTTCGCCAATACCCAAATTATAACGGTTTCCCTTTTTATAATTTCACTGTCATATAATTTTATTGATATCACCCAAACCACCGAAGTTTATTTCTAAATTGGTGTCAATAATTTATCCATAAATTCGTCTAGATCATTTTTAATGTTGAAGCTTAATTTATATAAATAAAAACAACTTTCGTTATTTAAATTTACTAAATTAAGTGGCAAGGGTTAAATACCTAATTACATAAAAATGGTTCTTTTAACTAGGCTCAATATTAAAAATACTAAAGTTACATTTTTAACTTTTACTAATGGTGACAATCCATTTCACTAGGGGCTCTACATTTAAGCAAACACTAGGGAAATTTAGCTATCCATTACACTAAGGTAGACATAAAAATATAAATATGCAAACATAATAACAACGCTAATTTTAACAGAGTAAACTTACTAAAATATCTTCACTTGCATTAACTTCAAATGGTAGAAAAATTACAATAATAACACCCCTTTCACGCGTACAATAACACCCTTTATCACGAACAATACTCCCTTAATAATTGAAACTATTTTTACAGCGTAATAAAATTGACAATATATTTTAACTATAGTAATTATTATGTAAACTTGTGTATTCTCTGTGTTGTAATATATGTGTGTCTAATCTCTACTGTGTACTTTGTCCCTTGATGTACTCGGTATTTAACATGGAAAATAGTAGGTGATAGAGTCAAAAAGCCTGTCCATTTGCTGAAACACTAGCCAAAAGAATTAGTTTTAAAAGATAAAGCAGCCGCCCCATTTTGCAAGTTGAAACTAAATCTCGGCCAAACATTACACGATTCGTGTAGTTGTACACGTTTCGTGTAAGTACAATTCTTTGAGGTTGTAGATTTTTGAGTTACGGACGTCTGGACACCTGATTCGCCTTTTTTCGAGTCCGTATGATTTAGTTATGATTTTTCTCGTGCAGGCGCGCTGATTTCGTGATTTCGATCATTTTGACTTGTAGTCTTGAGGCGCGATGTTGTAGTCTTTTGTTGCTCATTAGAAATCTTCATTTTATCTTCATTTTGATCTTTATATCATTGAAAATCCATAATAACATTTCATTCGACGCTTTGGACATTTTTACCAATTACAAACCGAAAACTACTCGAATACACATAAAAATCATAACATTTTGGATTGATATTGCGACGAAGTATATGTATATTTATAGCAATATCAAATTACCCCACACTTGAACGTTGCTTGTCCTCAAGCAATTACATCTTTTAACAGAGTTAGAACATTATATATCTTTCTTATCGAACATTTAGATCACACAACACACACTACACGAAATGAAACACACGCTATATGAAATATATTACACAACACAGTATTTATTGGATCACACGCACACCACACGAAATGAAATTCTGACAACAGAAACAAACATGAAACTCGTGATTAGGGTTTAAAAATTTGGATCCTTAGGGAAAATTGGACCTTGTGAAAACGTTTTATGATTTTTATAAAATGTCATGCTAGTTTTTACACTAGACACGTTTTCCGGTTTTAACCTCAAATTCCGGTTGAGGGTAACTGAAAACCGTAGTCTCAGTCGGCGATTAGCAAGCTATTCGCCCCCATGATTGTAGTATCATGGAACTTGAAGCCAAATGTCCAAAAATAGTTTTACACAAATATAATTCATAAAATAGCATAAGTTTTAGAACAAAATTATATCGTGTCCAAATATCATCGGTGAACCATGAGTTTGCACACCTCAATTTGTTATGGCATATGTATGTTGACCGCTGTCAAACATAGATGCAGTTGATCTTTACGGAGATCATCCATCTGGGGATTAGATTCATTAGTCTTAAAAGCTAATTTGCAATGTGCCCCCCATTGTTCGAGACAGATCCATCTCATGGTTAGGATAAGTCTGACCACCAAAAACCCTGTTTGATGCTGAGGTTAGGTGGATTTCCAGCCGATTTTAGGGATGACTTTTCAAGATTTTTCGTCAACCTACAGCTGTTCTGGACTACATCTTCTAACATAAATTAGCAAGTGTGTCAATTCGGAAGACTTTACTTCCTTACGGGATGGATTTGATTCATCCTCTATTACTCGTGATAATGGAATATTCAGGTTTATACATTCTGTAGCAATGATATCTGCAATAAACTTCAAAGAAACATGTGATAAATGGTTCTCAATATAAGGATTTATAAATTCTTGTTATAAATGGTTTTCTTTTATAAGTTTTAAACAAATAAACTAATGTATTTTTAATGTATGGAGACAACAATTTCGGTTTTTACACCTGATCTTTAATTGCTCGTAGTTACCTTAAAAATTGATTAGATACATTTGTTTAAAAATTTTCAAATTTTCATAAAAACCAATAACTTATTAGTTCTCGAGAATTTATATATTCCCACCCCACACTTAAGATTATGTAATGCCCTCATTACATAAAATCAGATAATAATGTATAAATTTGAGAGGACAAAAAATGTAGAGTATTTGGAACTTCCTTTGTTAACCGATTTGGATTTTCAAATTGTTTTACCTACGATCATATCCAATGTTTGTATCACAATGTAATTTGATGTTTCGTTTCATCTAATTGCATTTTCGTCTGTACCTGTCAAAACCATGTAAAAAACACACAAAATATGGGGTTTTAATTCAATCGTACAACACATTTTTTTACCCCACACTATATTTTCTTGCTAATATATAAAAAAATAAAAACATAATAAGTTTCAATACACACCAAAAAATTATGTTATTACAAACTAAATTTTTTTTTTTTTTTTATAACTTATAATCAATTAAATTTAAAATATCTTTTATAGATTTATATTTGTAACGGAAATTCGGTTGTTATACCTGATCTTAATCCGTTTATAAATTTTTAAATTCAATTTATAAAATTTAATCCATTAAAAGTTAAAGTTTTTAATGTTTTTCGAAAACAAATTTAAAATAAAATAAAAACACTCTATTTTTGTGTTAAAAAGATTAACATTTTTAAATTTTAAAACAAGTATATGAAAAATACAAATAAAAAGGAATAAAAACGAGACACACGAATGGGACTATTTACAATGTGTGAAGTTTATTAGCGAGTCGTTCACGCGACTCCACCCCAATTTTAACTAACGTCGGGGTGATAAACATCACCCTTCTTTACTCCAATAGAACCATTACCGCAACCATTCTCGCCATTAATTTTTGACAATAACCAAGAGTCCGAAAATCTTGACTCTTTAACTAAATTTTTTAACTTATCTTTCTCAAATTTTGATAAGTTTGACACCAATCTCTCTCTCAAAGGTTCATCTTTTTTCGACATAGCATTTCTAACCCTACCATATAACTTTTTCATGGTTTTCTCAACAACACTATCATTGGGCGGTTTACTATCTAGTTTCTCCTCATCACCCTCCCCACACTTAGCTTGTTGACTAATGGGTTTGACATTGTCAACAATATTCACTGAAACTATCGGTGTGGGTGGAGGGTTCATACTAAACTCAGTTTGATAGGTTACACTCTTTCCTCTATCCTTCAAAACTAGTTTTCCTGTTTTCCAATCTGTTAAAGCACTTGCAGTTGCTAAGAATGGTCTACCTAAAATAATAGGTACAAACTTATCTTCTTTCATGTCTACAACTACAAAGTCAGCTAGAAACTCAAGTTCACCTGTTTTTACTACTAAGTTTTCAACAATCCCTACAGGTTTATTAACCGACTGATCAATGAATCTAATGCCTGAATTGGTGGGTTTAAGTTCACCTAAGTTCAAATGCGAGTAAATGGAATAAGGCATGAGATTTATACTTGCACCTGAGTCAGCTAATGATCTAAGAATTTCAGATTCATTAAGCTTACAAGGTACTATGAACGGTCCAGGATCACCTAACTTAGGTGGCAATTCATTCTTTTTCACAATAGCAGCACATTCTGCTTTAAGAAACGCAGATGATGCCTGCTCACACACTCCTTCTTTTGCCATCAAATCATTCAAGAATTTCCCATAGTTTGGCATACCTGCAACAACATCAACCAAAGGTACATTTACACAGATATTATCCGTATTTAAAGGCTTACAATGATTCTCCTTTGGTTTTTCGGATGCAAGTGCTTGTGGGTATGGAATGGGTTCTTTATAGTCTTCCACTTTAGGTGCTTGCTTCACCGTATCTTCCGCTTCTTCTTTGATCATCTTCAAATCATCATCAACCCTAAATTCGGAAGGCTCGGTGGTTTCAATTTTCTGCACTTCCGCATGATTTCCCGACATCAACCTCATCAAATAATCACCATACTCAGGAGTTATGTCACCAACTCGGATCTCTTCATCTTCACATGTTATACTTTTCACACTTTCAACTCGGGTATCATCCATCTCTTGATAAGGAGTGTAATCCGCCATATTTGATAAATCAGAAAATATAAACTCATCACACTCTTCATCATCATCTTCACACCCAAGAGTAAAAATAGGACTATGCTCCGGTGTTTTGAAACTTGCTTCATCCTCACAGAAACTATAAATAGCATTCACTTGTGAATATGCTGGGGTTTGAGGATCATTCTTCTTTAGTATAAATGGAGGGTTACTTGCAATTGGTGGTCTCTCTGCTAGTAACTGTGAGATCCTTCCAACATCTCTTTCTAAAATCTGAATCGTGGCTTGTTGATTTCGAATTTGCTGAGTTTGGAGCTCCGCATTTTGCTCATGCTTAACCATAAAATCTCTCAAGAGATCTTCTATACCGGATTTCTTCTCGGGTTGAGGTTGCATAATTGCTAATGGTTGTGGTTGCATGAGTGCTAGTGGTTGTGGTTGATTGTGTTGGAAATTATTTTGATAATTTCGTTGAGGTTGATTTCGGTTATTATAACCTGGTGGCGGATTTCTTTGATTTTGATTTGGGAAATTCCGGTTGTTTTGGTAACCTGGATTTCCTCCTTGATAGTTATTATTCTGATAGTTATTAGATCCTGAAGGTCCTCCTACTTGATAGCTATTTATAGGAGGATATTTTCGATTGTTTGCTTCTATAGCTGGAAAATCGCTAAAGTTCATTTCACCTTTTCGTAAGTAACCTAAGAAATTTGCTTGCTCTTCCATTGTACTTTGATCACAATCTCTAGTAAGATGGGGACCTTGGCATAGTTCACATCCTACTCTAATAGAATGCATTTCCTTGGTTACTTTCTCGATTTGCCTTGCTTGATTTGCTATTTGAACTTTTAAAGAAGCAATTTCATCATTACTTTCAATACTAGCAACATTTGATGATCTAGAAAATTCTATTTCTTGATGCCAGTTATGAGAATGGGACGCTAAATCAGCAATGATTGTATGAGCGTCTTCGGGTGTTTTCTTCATAACTGAACCTCCGGCTGCAACATCTATATCTTTTCGAGTTGCAACATTGACTCCTTTATAGAATACACAGACTTTTTGGAATGTACTCAACCCGTGTTGAGGACATATTCGAAGCATTTTATTGAATCGAGTCCAAGCTTCATAAAGAGTTTCATTAGGCTTTTGTTTAAAGTGATTTATATCACTTTGTAATTTTGCTGCTTTTGAAGCCGGAAAGAATTCTGACAAAAATTTGTCCATCATATCATTCCAGTCTTCAATATAACCTTCTGGTAATGAGTCTAGCCAATCTCTTGCATTATCTTTTAATGACCATGGAAAGATTTTTAAACATGCAACTTCATCGGTGACATCTTTGATTTTGAAAAGCTTGCAAATGCTTACAAACTTACGAAGATGCTCGTTAGCATCCTCATTTGGGGCTCCACCGAATTGACATGTATTAGTTACCATGTGTAAAAATTGACCTTTTATTTCAAAGCCATCACTCATCGTGGGTTGGATGATTGCGTGGCCTTGACCTTTTCTTGTGGCCTTCATTAATGCTTCCATCGTTTGATTTGTATCAGCCATTTCTTCTTCTTCTTTAATAATCGGCTCTATGATTGGTTGAATTATTGGTTCAGAGTCGGATTCTAAGGAAAGTGACTCTAAATTTTTAGCAAGAGTTTCTACGTCTTGAGCTCTTAAGCGTTCGTGAAGTTTTCTTTCGGGTTCAGGATGTGAAGGTGTTAATTCAGCGTTGGATGAACGTAAGTTCATACATTAATTTCTTTTATGAAATCACAATACTGAAGGTTTATCTAGGATTACCTATTTGTTTCTTCTTTTTTTTAGTATTTTTCGGTGTTTTAAAATTACTAGTACTTCCTATTTCTTTTTGTTGTTTTTGTCCTTTATTAATTCTTTGAGATTCCGGATTAAGTTTAATGAGTTTAAGATTGAACGGATCATACAATTTGGGAAATTGTACAAAGAACTAAAGGATTTATTCAAAAACTTTGAACTTTCTTGGAAATAAATTTCCTCGAGAGGATCGAATAACATAAAAACAATGATAAAAACCTTTAAACAAACAGATTATCCTTCTGATTTTTGCCCACGTTTCGAATAGCCAAAAGATGCAGCAGAGGGGCAGGATCCTTCAAAGACCAATAAAATTGGTTATCCAACAACCCGGTCCACGTACAAATCCAACTATTACTACGAACCAGAAAAATTATCTATTTATTTACTGCCAACTCCCCGGCAGCGGCGCCAAAAAGTTGATGTGTGCGATCGAGACCTTTATTTATGAACGGATTTGAGTTGTTTTGTTACACGAATTGATTTATTGTATATGTGGTATTTTATTGATTTTAGGTTGATTTCACACATATATATAGGCAACTAGTCCTATCCGTGTAGTTTAGTTTGTTGGTAAATCCGATTCGTTCCACAGGGAGATGGAGTGTTTAATGGTTTTTTTTTTTTTTTTATAGTCTTTGATGTCAAACTTAATTAAAGAGGGTTTTGTATTAGGCAATTTATGGTAACAGTAAAAGAAAATAACTTAACTAATTTACTAAATAAAATTACAAGATTACAATAATTAACTTAAAAAGGAACTAAATGAAAGTATACTAATTATGATGCGACAATTATATTACTAGATGGTAATTAGTAAAATAGTAATTTTTAATAAAACTATATGTTTAGAATTTTGTTTTAAGCAATTATTATATAAACTTAATTAAATTAACTAAATGACATTTTTTAATAAAACTAATACAAGTTAAAAGGAAATTAATTAATTTACTAATTATAAACTAGCTACAATTTATAAACTTATAATAATTAATACTAATTTTAGGATTAAAACATGTATTTTAAGTATTTTAAATAACTTTAACTAATTAACTTAATTAAAATAACTAAAATAACTAATAACCTAAATATATATAATTAAATAACAAAAACCCTAATTTTAACCTAGCTGTACTGTAGCCGCGTTTTAGCCTTACACGATTCGTGTGATGATACACGATTCGTGTATGTGTAAAAATATGTGACAAACAGAACTGTTACGAAAAATAATTGTTTTTATGTATTTTTCTTATATTTTAAAATAGTAAATCGTAAATAATAATGATAATACTTTTATAAGAAATATAAATAAGATAAATGGGAGTGTTTACTTAATTGTGTCACCCCTAGGTCCATGGATTGTTTTAAGTTTACGCCCTATTTAAAATGTTCTAGTATCAAACTTTACATTTTTCTCTCGAATAAATATAAGGTTATAACTTAACTAAATAAAATCTAATTTTCATTGGATTCTTTTTTAGAAAGCTACTATTCCCTAAGTATTTAAATTGAGACCTAGCCTAGTTTTGACCTTTGCCAATACCCAAATTATAACGGTTTCCCTTTTTATAATTTCACTGTCATATAATTTTATTGATATCACCCAAACCACCGAAGTTTATTTCTAAATTGGTGTCAATAATTTATCCATAAATTCGTCTAGATCATTTTTAATGTTGAAGCTTAATTTATATAAATAAAAACAACTTTCGTTATTTAAATTTACTAAATTAAGTGGCAAGGGTTAAATACCTAATTACATAAAAATGGTTCTTTTAACTAGGCTCAATATTAAAAATACTAAAGTTACATTTTTAACTTTTACTAATGGTGACAATCCATTTCACTAGGGGCTCTACATTTAAGCAAACACTAGGGAAATTTAGCTATCCATTACACTAAGGTAGACATAAAAATATAAATATGCAAACATAATAACAACGCTAATTTTAACAGAGTAAACTTACTAAAATATCTTCACTTGCATTAACTTCAAATGGTAGAAAAATTACAATAATAACACCCCTTTCACGCGTACAATAACACCCTTTATCACGAACAATACTCCCTTAATAATTGAAACTATTTTTACAGCGTAATAAAATTGACAATATATTTTAACTATAGTAATTATTATGTAAACTTGTGTATTCTCTGTGTTGTAATATATGTGTGTCTAATCTCTACTGTGTACTTTGTCCCTTGATGTACTCGGTATTTAACATGGAAAATAGTAGGTGATAGAGTCAAAAAGCCTGTCCATTTGCTGAAACACTAGCCAAAAGAATTAGTTTTAAAAGATAAAGCAGCCGCCCCATTTTGCAAGTTGAAACTAAATCTCGGCCAAACATTACACGATTCGTGTAGTTGTACACGTTTCGTGTAAGTACAATTCTTTGAGGTTGTATATTTTTGAGTTACGGACGTCTGGACACCTGATTCGCCTTTTTTCGAGTCCGTATGATTTAGTTATGATTTTTCTCGTGCAGGCGCGCTGATTTCGTGATTTCGATCATTTTGACTTGTAGTCTTGAGGCGCGATGTTGTAGTCTTTTGTTGCTCATTAGAAATCTTCATTTTATCTTCATTTTGATCTTTATATCATTGAAAATCCATAATAACATTTCATTCGACGCTTTGGACATTTTTACCAATTACAAACCGAAAACTACTCGAATACACATAAAAATCATAACATTTTGGATTGATATTGCGACGAAGTATATGTATATTTATAGCAATATCAAATTACCCCACACTTGAACGTTGCTTGTCCTCAAGCAATTACATCTTTTAACAGAGTTAGAACATTATATATCTTTCTTATCGAACATTTAGATCACACAACACACACTACACGAAATGAAACACACGCTATATGAAATATATTACACAACACAGTATTTATTGGATCACACGCACACCACACGAAATGAAATTCTGACAACAGAAACAAACATGAAACTCGTGATTAGGGTTTAAAAATTTGGATCCTTAGGGAAAATTGGACCTTGTGAAAACGTTTTATGATTTTTATAAAATGTCATGCTAGTTTTTACACTAGACACGTTTTCCGGTTTTAACCTCAAATTCCGGTTGAGGGTAACTGAAAACCGTAGTCTCAGTCGGCGATTAGCAAGCTATTCGCCCCCATGATTGTAGTATCATGGAACTTGAAGCCAAATGTCCAAAAATAGTTTTACACAAATATAATTCATAAAATAGCATAAGTTTTAGAACAAAATTATATCGTGTCCAAATATCATCGGTGAACCATGAGTTTGCACACCTCAATTTGTTATGGCATATGTATGTTGACCGCTGTCAAACATAGATGCAGTTGATCTTTACGGAGATCATCCATCTGGGGATTAGATTCATTAGTCTTAAAAGCTAATTTGCAATGTGCCCCCCCATTGTTCGAGACAGATCCATCTCATGGTTAGGATAAGTCTGACCACCAAAAACCCTGTTTGATGCTGAGGTTAGGTGGATTTCCAGCCGATTTTAGGGATGACTTTTCAAGATTTTTCGTCAACCTACAGCTGTTCTGGACTACATCTTCTAACATAAATTAGCAAGTGTGTCAATTCGGAAGACTTTACTTCCTTACGGGATGGATTTGATTCATCCTCTATTACTCGTGATAATGGAATATTCAGGTTTATACATTCTGTAGCAATGATATCTGCAATAAACTTCAAAGAAACATGTGATAAATGGTTCTCAATATAAGGATTTATAAATTCTTGTTATAAATGGTTTTCTTTTATAAGTTTTAAACAAATAAACTAATGTATTTTTAATGTATGGAGACAACAATTTCGGTTTTTACACCTGATCTTTAATTGCTCGTAGTTACCTTAAAAATTGATTAGATACATTTGTTTAAAAATTTTCAAATTTTCATAAAAACCAATAACTTATTAGTTCTCGAGAATTTATATATTCCCACCCCACACTTAAGATTATGTAATGCCCTCATTACATAAAATCAGATAATAATGTATAAATTTGAGAGGACAAAAAATGTAGAGTATTTGGAACTTCCTTTGTTAACCGATTTGGATTTTCAAATTGTTTTACCTACGATCATATCCAATGTTTGTATCACAATGTAATTTGATGTTTCGTTTCGTCTAATTGCATTTTCGTCTGTACCTGTCAAAACCATGTAAAAAACACACAAAATATGGGGTTTTAATTCAATCGTACAACACATTTTTTTACCCCACACTATATTTTCTTGCTAATATATAAAAAAATAAAAACATAATAAGTTTCAATACACACCAAAAAATTATGTTATTACAAACTAAATTTTTTTTTTTTTTTTTTATAACTTATAATCAATTAAATTTAAAATATCTTTTATAGATTTATATTTGTAACGGAAATTCGGTTGTTATACCTGATCTTAATCCGTTTATAAATTTTTAAATTCAATTTATAAAATTTAATCCATTAAAAGTTAAAGTTTTTAATGTTTTTCGAAAACAAATTTAAAATAAAATAAAAACACTCTATTTTTGTGTTAAAAAGATTAACATTTTTAAATTTTAAAACAAGTATATGAAAAATACAAATAAAAAGGAATAAAAACGAGACACACGAATGGGACTATTTACAATGTGTGAAGTTTATTAGCGAGTCGTTCACGCGACTCCACCCCAATTTTAACTAACGTCGGGGTGATAAACATCACCCTTCTTTACTCCAATAGAACCATTACCGCAACCATTCTCGCCATTAATTTTTGACAATAACCAAGAGTCCGAAAATCTTGACTCTTTAACTAAATTTTTTAACTTATCTTTCTCAAATTTTGATAAGTTTGACACCAATCTCTCTCTCAAAGGTTCATCTTTTTTCGACATAGCATTTCTAACCCTACCATATAACTTTTTCATGGTTTTCTCAACAACACTATCATTGGGCGGTTTACTATCTAGTTTCTCCTCATCACCCTCCCCACACTTAGCTTGTTGACTAATGGGTTTGACATTGTCAACAATATTCACTGAAACTATCGGTGTGGGTGGAGGGTTCATACTAAACTCAGTTTGATAGGTTACACTCTTTCCTCTATCCTTCAAAACTAGTTTTCCTGTTTTCCAATCTGTTAAAGCACTTGCAGTTGCTAAGAATGGTCTACCTAAAATAATAGGTACAAACTTATCTTCTTTCATGTCTACAACTACAAAGTCAGCTAGAAACTCAAGTTCACCTGTTTTTACTACTAAGTTTTCAACAATCCCTACAGGTTTATTAACCGACTGATCAATGAATCTAATGCCTGAATTGGTGGGTTTAAGTTCACCTAAGTTCAAATGCGAGTAAATGGAATAAGGCATGAGATTTATACTTGCACCTGAGTCAGCTAATGATCTAAGAATTTCATATTCATTAAGCTTACAAGGTACTATGAACGGTCCAGGATCACCTAACTTAGGTGGCAATTCATTCTTTTTCACAATAGCAGCACATTCTGCTTTAAGAAACGCAGATGATGCCTGCTCACACACTCCTTCTTTTGCCATCAAATCATTCAAGAATTTCCCATAGTTTGGCATACCTGCAACAACATCAACCAAAGGTACATTTACACAGATATTATCCGTATTTAAAGGCTTACAATGATTCTCCTTTGGTTTTTCGGATGCAAGTGCTTGTGGGTATGGAATGGGTTCTTTATAGTCTTCCACTTTAGGTGCTTGCTTCACCGTATCTTCCGCTTCTTCTTTGATCATCTTCAAATCATCATCAACCCTAAATTCGGAAGGCTCGGTGGTTTCAATTTTCTGCACTTCCGCATGATTTCCCGACATCAACCTCATCAAATAATCACCATACTCGGGAGTTATGTCACCAACTCGGATCTCTTCATCTTCACATGTTATACTTTTCACACTTTCAACTCGGGTATCATCCATCTCTTGATAAGGAGTGTAATCCGCCATATTTGATAAATCAGAAAATATAAACTCATCACACTCTTCATCATCATCTTCACACCCAAGAGTAAAAATAGGACTATGCTCCGGTGTTTTGAAACTTGCTTCATCCTCACAGAAACTATAAATAGCATTCACTTGTGAATATGCTGGGGTTTGAGGATCATTCTTCTTTAGTATAAATGGAGGGTTACTTGCAATTGGTGGTCTCTCTGCTAGTAACTGTGAGATCCTTCCAACATCTCTTTCTAAAATCTGAATCGTGGCTTGTTGATTTCGAATTTGCTGAGTTTGGAGCTCCGCATTTTGCTCATGCTTAACCATAAAATCTCTCAAGAGATCTTCTATACCGGATTTCTTCTCGGGTTGAGGTTGCATAATTGCTAATGGTTGTGGTTGCATGAGTGCTAGTGGTTGTGGTTGATTGTGTTGGAAATTATTTTGATAATTTCGTTGAGGTTGATTTCGGTTATTATAACCTGGTGGCGGATTTCTTTGATTTTGATTTGGGAAATTCCGGTTGTTTTGGTAACCTGGATTTCCTCCTTGATAGTTATTATTCTGATAGTTATTAGATCCTGAAGGTCCTCCTACTTGATAGCTGTTTATAGGAGGATATTTTCGATTGTTTGCTTCTATAGCTGGAAAATCGCTAAAGTTCATTTCACCTTTTCGTAAGTAACCTAAGAAATTTGCTTGCTCTTCCATTGTACTTTGATCACAATCTCTAGTAAGATGGGGACCTTGGCATAGTTCACATCCTACTCTAATAGAATGCATTTCCTTGGTTACTTTCTCGATTTGCCTTGCTTGATTTGCTATTTGAACTTTTAAAGAAGCAATTTCATCATTACTTTCAATACTAGCAACATTTGATGATCTAGAAAATTCTATTTCTTGATGCCAGTTATGAGAATGGGACGCTAAATCAGCAATGATTGTATGAGCGTCTTCGGGTGTTTTCTTCATAACTGAACCTCCGGCTGCAACATCTATATCTTTTCGAGTTGCAACATTGACTCCTTTATAGAATACACAGACTTTTTGGAATGTACTCAACCCGTGTTGAGGACATATTCGAAGCATTTTATTGAATCGAGTCCAAGCTTCATAAAGAGTTTCATTAGGCTTTTGTTTAAAGTGATTTATATCACTTTGTAATTTTGCTGCTTTTGAAGCCGGAAAGAATTCTGACAAAAATTTGTCCATCATATCATTCCAGTCTTCAATATAACCTTCTGGTAATGAGTCTAGCCAATCTCTTGCATTATCTTTTAATGACCATGGAAAGATTTTTAAACATGCAACTTTATCGGTGACATCTTTGATTTTGAAAAGCTTGCAAATGCTTACAAACTTACGAAGATGCTCGTTAGCATCCTCATTTGGGGCTCCACCGAATTGACATGTATTAGTTACCATGTGTAAAAATTGACCTTTTATTTCAAAGCCATCACTCATCGTGGGTTGGATGATTGCGTGGCCTTGACCTTTTCTTGTGGCCTTCATTAATGCTTCCATCGTTTGATTTGTATCAGCCATTTCTTCTTCTTCTTTAATAATCGGCTCTATGATTGGTTGAATTATTGGTTCAGAGTCGGATTCTAAGGAAAGTGACTCTAAATTTTTAGCAAGAGTTTCTACGTCTTGAGCTCTTAAGCGTTCGTGAAGTTTTCTTTCGGGTTCAGGATGTGAAGGTGTTAATTCAGCGTTGGATGAACGTAAGTTCATACATTAATTTCTTTTATGAAATCACAATACTGAAGGTTTATCTAGGATTACCTATTTGTTTCTTCTTTTTTTTAGTATTTTTCGGTGTTTTAAAATTACTAGTACTTCCTATTTCTTTTTGTTGTTTTTGTCCTTTATTAATTCTTTGAGATTCCGGATTAAGTTTAATGAGGTTAAGATTGAACGGATCATACAATTTGGGAAATTGTACAAAGAACTAAAGGATTTATTCAAAAACTTTGAACTTTCTTGGAAATAAATTTCCTCGAGAGGATCGAATAACATAAAAACAATGATAAAAACCTTTAAACAAACAGATTATCCTTCTGATTTTTGCCCACGTTTCGAATAGCCAAAAGATGCAGCAGAGGGGCAGGATCCTTCAAAGACCAATAAAATTGGTGATCCAACAACCCGGTCCACGTACAAATCCAACTATTACTACGAACCAGAAAAATTATCTATTTATTTACTGCCAACTCCCCGGCAGCGGCGCCAAAAAGTTGATGTGTGCGATCGAGACCTTTATTTATGAACGGATTTGAGTTGTTTTGTTACACGAATTGATTTATTGTATATGTGGTATTTTATTGATTTTAGGTTGATTTCACACATATATATAGGCAACTAGTCCTATCCGTGTAGTTTAGTTTGTTGGTAAATCCGATTCGTTCCACAGGGAGATGGAGTGTTTAATGGTTTTTTTTTTTTTTTATAGTCTTTGATGTCAAACTTAATTAAAGAGGGTTTTGTATTAGGCAATTTATGGTAACAGTAAAAGAAAATAACTTAACTAATTTACTAAATAAAATTACAAGATTACAATAATTAACTTAAAAAAGAACTAAATGAAAGTATACTAATTATGATGCAACAATTATATTACTAGATGGTAATTAGTAAAATAGTAATTTTTAATAAAACTATATGTTTAGAATTTTGTTTTAAGCAATTATTATATAAACTTAATTAAATTAACTAAATGACATTTTTTAATAAAACTAATACAAGTTAAAAGGAAATTAATTAATTTACTAATTATAAACTAGTTACAATTTATAAACTTATAATAATTAATACTAATTTTAGGATTAAAACATGTATTTTAAGTATTTTAAATAACTTTAACTAATTAACTTAATTAAAATAACTAAAATAACTAATAACCTAAATATATATAATTAAATAACAAAAACCCTAATTTTAACCTAGCTGTACTGTAGCCGCGTTTTAGCCTTACACGATTCGTGTGATGATACACGATTCGTGTATGTGTAAAAATATGTGACAAACAGAACTGTTACGAAAAATAATTGTTTTTATGTATTTTTCTTATATTTTAAAATAGTAAATCGTAAATAATAATGATAATACTTTTATAAGAAATATAAATAAGATAAATGGGAGTGTTTACTTAATTGTGTCACCCCTAGGTCCATGGATTGTTTTAAGTTTACGCCCTATTTAAAATGTTCTAGTATCAAACTTTACATTTTTCTCTCGAATAAATATAAGGTTATAACTTAACTAAATAAAATCTAATTTTCATTGGATTCTTTTTTAGAAAGCTACTATTCCCTAAGTATTTAAATTGAGACCTAGCCTAGTTTTGACCTTCGCCAATACCCAAATTATAACGGTTTCCCTTTTTATAATTTCACTGTCATATAATTTTATTGATATCACCCAAACCACCGAAGTTTATTTCTAAATTGGTGTCAATAATTTATCCATAAATTCGTCTAGATCATTTTTAATGTTGAAGCTTAATTTATATAAATAAAAACAACTTTCGTTATTTAAATTTACTAAATTAAGTGGCAAGGGTTAAATACCTAATTACATAAAAATGGTTCTTTTAACTAGGCTCAATATTAAAAATACTAAAGTTACATTTTTAACTTTTACTAATGGTGACAATCCATTTCACTAGGGGCTCTACATTTAAGCAAACACTAGGGAAATTTAGCTATCCATTACACTAAGGTAGACATAAAAATATAAATATGCAAACATAATAACAACGCTAATTTTAACAGAGTAAACTTACTAAAATATCTTCACTTGCATTAACTTCAAATGGTAGAAAAATTACAATAATAACACCCCTTTCACGCGTACAATAACACCCTTTATCACGAACAATACTCCCTTAATAATTGAAACTATTTTTACAGCGTAATAAAATTGACAATATATTTTAACTATAGTAATTATTATGTAAACTTGTGTATTCTCTGTGTTGTAATATATGTGTGTCTAATCTCTACTGTGTACTTTGTCCCTTGATGTACTCGGTATTTAACATGGAAAATAGTAGGTGATAGAGTCAAAAAGCCTGTCCATTTGCTGAAACACTAGCCAAAAGAATTAGTTTTAAAAGATAAAGCAGCCGCCCCATTTTGCAAGTTGAAACTAAATCTCGGCCAAACATTACACGATTCGTGTAGTTGTACATGTTTCGTGTAAGTACAATTCTTTGAGGTTGTAGATTTTTGAGTTACGGACGTCTGGACACCTGATTCGCCTTTTTTCGAGTCCGTATGATTTAGTTATGATTTTTCTCGTGCAGGCGCGCTGATTTCGTGATTTCGATCATTTTGACTTGTAGTCTTGAGGCGCGATGTTGTAGTCTTTTGTTGCTCATTAGAAATCTTCATTTTATCTTCATTTTGATCTTTATATCATTGAAAATCCATAATAACATTTCATTCGACGCTTTGGACATTTTTACCAATTACAAACCGAAAACTACTCGAATACACATAAAAATCATAACATTTTGGATTGATATTGCGACGAAGTATATGTATATTTATAGCAATATCATACATTCTTCAACTTTGATTCAAAAATTATTAACTATAGTCACAGCGATATACAATCGTTTTCATACAAATTCAATTATATATTCTGACCGAACGGAATCCAAGTCAAGTTTTAACAAGTGACATCATTCTTAGATCTCCACATCTTTCAAAGCTATACTTTGACTTCAAAACTATGCAAGATCCTTTAGCGTTGTTTTTATAGAAAATAATCTTGCCATTCCTTTTCAAAGTATCCAGTATTATCAACCATTCAACTAGTCAACGACAACCTTTCAGACTTGTAACAATAATTGTCATACCAACTACCGGGAATTAGCAATTAGTATTTTGAATCTCGCAGCAATTCTACGCCAACAGTTATATATATACATATAATGTCTATCTTATAGACTTACATACTTCGAATGTGAAATTTCTGAAAAACACCCCAAACTGCGAAACTAGTTCTCCGAATTTTGGAAAAATGCTGATAAAGCAGCAAAAACTGTAAACGACCTTAACAGCCAAAAGTTTGATGATAAAGAATAGTGTGTTGGCAAAGCTCAGAAAAAAAGAAGGTTTGGAACTGGAAAACGGATTGAGCATACCATGAAGGAGGCTGTGGACAAATCACAAAGACTAAACATGCCTTTAAAGAATTCAAATGATTCAGTATCTGCTGAAGTCATTAACGAATACCTTGCTCCTGACTCTAAAACTTTACGAACAAATCTTCTTCATCATCCTTCAATATTAGAAATTCTAAGATATCATCGTATCTTTCATTATAAATATCTTTGATATTCCTGAAGATATTTTCACAACGATTCTTGTCTAAAATCATTTATCTCTTTGCGCTATGTGTGTTACATCATAAAGAAACTGTTTTAGTTTCTGAAATTCTGAAAAATTCGAATTTAAAATATGAATGTTTTGAAATAATGTTGGGAATTGAAGCATGAGTTAGTATAATATAATGACACTTGATCAATGTGATTATATTACAGTAAGTCATGCTGAGTTTTTAATGGAACGTGATAAAGGTTCACAGATCATACCCTCATCATGAACCATGTTACATAACTCTTTCATTCTATTTAACCTCTAAACATATCAAGAAAATATTTTCTTGATGATTCGGTCTTTTCCAGATGTTCTGGTAATTTGACAAATCAAGATCGTGACATTACAATTTCTTTCTTAGAACATTAACTATGTTCATTCCGAAATGTATAGCTACAAATTCTGGACCATTATCCGCTTGACTTAAGGTCGGGAAGAGAAAACGAAATCATGAAGCTCCGAAATATAATGAAGAATATAAAGCCCGATAACAAACCCAAAATTATAAACCGTGTATATCAATGCGTATAGCAATATAAAGACACGGGAGAATGAAAAACACTATAACCCCAAGGTAATAGTAGAAGAAAATAACCTCCTCTGGTGGCAGATGAAAAAGAAGAATGAAGGATACTATAGCCAAGAAAATATCAAGAATCAGAACTGGATTAAGCATTTTCACAATTTATTAGGAAGTATGAAATAAGGAAGAAGCTTATAGGAGTGGTGAAAATAAATGAAACGGAAGAGGTCAATTTATAGTGAAATATCAGACATAGCAATCGAGGCAGATTACGCATTTAATTAAAGAAGATCTTAATCTCCTTAATTCCCGAAGAATCAAATATTATTTAGAATATGAAGATTTTCTATTCCTTAAATTCCGAAAATCAATCGTTACTACGTCAAAAATTAAGACGAATCTCTATTCCTTCATTTCACTCTTTTAAGATAATTTCTCTCATACGCTTCGAGTAATTGGATTGTTTTATCCATATTATTCAACGGTGATAAAACTCTAATTATCAACTCGTATTCGTCATGAAAACATTTTTATTGTTAGCCATGACGACCTCACTCAAATTTCGGGACGAAATTTCTTTAACGGGTAGATACTGTGACGACCCAGAAATTTCTGACCAAATTTAAACTTTATCTTTAAATGATTTAATGTTTTTGACACGATAAGCAAATTCTGTAATGTTGAATCTCAAGTTTTGGAACTATATTCATGTAATCAATTATTCTTTGACTGTTCTCGACAATTCACGAACAATATATATATAACTTAATGTGCATATATATATATATATGATTTCAAGTTATTTAGTAAACGATAGTAACATTCGATTATTGATTCGATTAATATTTAGATAAGTTAACTAAAACGTTTAAGATGAACCAGTAAAACACTAATTTGCTACAGTATTTTCGAATTGCTACAGTACCCGAAAAGCTACAGTGTTTAGGAAAATCACTATTTGCTACAGTAAAAAACTTTGCTACAGTAACTTCGCTACAGTAAAACACTATTTCAAAATGAAAATGTATATTTTATATATATATATATATATATATATATATATATATATATATATATATTAACAAATAGCGAGACGATGATTTATAGAAGTAAATGACCAAAACACTCGAAAGTTTAAGATATACTTTGAATGGTGTAGTTTATGGATAATTTAAGGCTATATTTTGACAAAAGTACGTGTCACGAAATGTAAAATGCAAGTTTTCTAAGTGTACGAAAGGACATTCGACAAACCGGAACTGGGACATAAGTCGAGTGACGATGTACGACTTATCGGAACAAAAATTACAGGTTAACTATGCACAAGAATTTAATATAATATATAAATAATTATTTAAATTATATATTATATATTAATAAATAAATATGTCGACGAGGAAGAGTTAAAATACATGTGTGAGCTGGAAAAGGGATCCGTGCGATCGCATGGAATCCCCTCACATTAGCCATGCGATCGCATGGCAGGGGAATTCAGGCCACACTATAAAAGCTCGATCATTCTGGCTCAGTTGCACACTCTCAATCTCTCTCGTATATATACATATATATTTATATTATTATTATTATTATTATTATTATTATTATTATTATTATTATTATTATTATTATTATTATTATTATTAAGATTAATAATATTAATATTAATCTTATTATTATTAGTATTAGTATTATCAGATATCGTTACCGTTTTTATTAGTATTTTACATAAAATATTACGACGAGGTTATGGCCAAACGATTTCAAAAATGGTTATCGAGTGAGTCAAAGCTAAGGAAACTATGAGTTATAGCTATGGAGGTTATGGGTAATGTCGTGGGTATTGTTTGCAAATCAAACCTAGTATTTATCATCTCTGTTGCGTCTACGTAATTTCCTGCAATATTGAATCACAATATTGATACGTGAGCATTCATATCTTATCTTTTATATATTAAATGTGTATCCATGTCTAGTGCTCGAGTATATATATGTTTATGTATGCTTGTATGCTAAATTTCATCGTTAAACAGTTTATAATGAATCACGAATTAAATACATATATTACTGGTAAAAGGTATATGATATACATGTTTTTGAAAAGCTAACGACAAATCAATAACCTTTCATTTAGATATCGAATAATTTCGATGAACGGATTAAAAGATATGATCAACTGAATTATGATTGACGTTAATTGAAATTGCTTTTGAATCTGCAATTAAGATTTAAACAACTTGTTTATGAGATTGATAAATTGAATTTTTGAATATTACCAACCGAGTAAATGAATCCTTATATAAGGTACGTCTCGTTTTGTTGAACTTTTGTCAAAATTGACTTTTTGAAACGACTTTGGATAACTTTTGTATGTCGATCTCGAGCATTAGGATTGTGATACACTATGACCTGACCTAGCTTGATAGACATTTATTGACCAACATATGTTCTCTAGGTTGAGATCTATGGTTATTTGGTATTCTGAGTTTCGGTCACATTTTGGTGAACAACTTTATATGCTGCTGAGGTGAGTTTCATTTGCTCCCTTTTTAATTGCTTTTGCAATCTATATTTTTGGACTGAGAATACATGCACTTTATTTTAAAAACAATGGACACAAGTACATACTAAATTCTATACTTAGTTTAAACCGAAAATCCCTTAGCTTTGGTAACTAGTAACTGCCGGTTATAAGAACTGGTGGGCGCGAGTAGTAGTATATGGATCCATAGGGCTTGATATCCCCGTCCGAGCTAGAGCGCTAGCCTTTTAACGAACGTATGCTATTTGAGAAGCGTACACGTTGGTTTGCGTGTATTATTAAGATGATTATACAAAGGGTACAAATTATATATACGTTAAGTTTAGTTACCAGGGTGCTCAATTTCGTAGAATATTTTGATAAACGTTTCTGGATGAAACAACTGAAATCTTGTGATCCACCTTTATGTACAGATTATGCAAAATATTAAAACTATGAACTCACCAACATTTGTGTTGACACTTGTTAGCATGTTTATTCTCAGGTTCCCTAGAAGTCTTCCGCTGTTTGCTTATATGTTAGACAAGCTATGTGCATGGAGTCTTACATGGCATATTTTTCAAGAAAACGTTGCATTCACCAAATCATCACCATGTATCTTATTTTGACTGCATTGTCAACGGAAGTACTATTGTAAACTATTATATTACGGTGATTGTCTATATGTAGAAATCATCAGATGTCGAAAACCTTTGATTTAAATATTCATTTATGGTGTGCCTTTTCAAAAGAATGCAATATTTACAAAACGTATCATATAGAGGTCAAATACCTCGCAATGAAATCGATGAATGACGTGTTCGTCCATATGGATTTGGAGCGATCGTCACAATTTGACACACACTCTTGCGACTATGTCTGCTCGAACCAAAAGATATGCACCCTTATATTATATTATTCTATTATAGGGAAATAAAAGAAAGAAAAAAAGAAGAAGTCAAAACCGTTAAATCGGCCAAACCGGACCGGGCCAAACCGGACCAAACCATCCAGAAAGACGATTTTCTTGGTTTAGTTTGGTTTGGTTTGAAATATGTTGAAACCGTGAATGCCGGTTTGGTTTGAGATTTAGTTCAACCCGGACCAAACCGGACCGTGAACACCCCTACATGAAACTACTTGTATATTTTTGTGGACTAAAAACATACACTAATACGTCATGATTGGTATAAATTTTAGTGGAATATTCAAATTTATCCAACAATTTGTTTGATATTTAAGGGACCAATTAAAGCGCGACAATCACTTGTTTTCACATGTAGTCAAAATTACTCAATCACATGTGATTGACTTGCTTAACCCTTAACCCTAAACCTTAAACCCTATACCCTAAACTCTAAACTCTAAACCAACCCTAAACCTTAAAACAACCCTAAACCGTAAACCGTAAAAAGAAAAAGAAAAAAAAAACTATTTTTGAAAGGGAAATAAAATTTTGATAAAAAAAAAAATTGAAAAAAAAAATATTTTTTTTGAATTTTTTTTTTCTTTCAATCACATGTGATTGTCGCGCCACATGTCGTGCTCTGATTGGTACCTTGAATTTCAAGCAAATTGTTGGATGCAAACTCTATATATTCATATACGAGTACTTGTTAATTTGGGAATTGGGATACACTGCTACAAGAGATTAGCATATTCTTTGCCTGCCATATGTATTTAAGACGTCCCTTCACATTTCCTTATTTATACTTCATTATCTTCCAGATTAATAATCAATTTTGGTTCTTAAGATATTTGTTACAAGTATTTATATCATTATATGTAGGTGTGTTTCACTTTCGTATCTTTATATATTTTTCAGAAAAAATAAAACAAATTTTTTACTTAAATTAAGGTACGCTTGACATATATCTCGTTAGGCCTGAAATAATCAAGTTAAGCCGTATACATTTGACTAGAAATACTCTCAGTTCCTAAATAATATGAGAAAACCTTTTTTAGTTTTTTGAAGATATGTCGTTGGCTTGAATTTTGTAAGTTTTATACTATTCCAAAGGGTTAACTTCACATTTTGAACTAAAACTTTTGTTGTTGTTGTAGACGATCTTGGACCTTAGATTAAACGTTGTATCTAGATTAAAGGCGGAAAACAATAACCTAGAGTGAATCGAATACTAGTTTTACTTTGGGATCAATCAAACCAATGAAATATTGATAGAATCGACGCCTAGATGAGTGTATTTGGTTAGGGTATGGTCTGGGACAATAGTAACAGCGAAAAACGACGGCAAGGGTGTGTAGGGTGTGTAACCTAACAATGAAACCCAACACCCATATATATATAAAGTTACAGTGACCATCGGCCGACCTACGGCCGATGGTGATAGTCCCTCGACCGATAGTCTCTACCATCGGTCGATGGTCTGAGCTGCCAACCAAACAGCTCGAACCATTTTACGTCATTGCTTAATCAATTCAAACACACAATATCAATGACAATGTTGATACACGACTGAAATGTAAACGATAATACAAATAGAACTTATTACATCATAGAACTCGGGATTATGCACCAACAAACTCCCCCTAAGACCTAGTTCTATATCAAAAGTCTTCAGTCGTCATCCAATTCATTCGTATGGATCGATTACCATGTTGTTCAAGTAACACAGCTGTAACGACCCGCACTTTTTCGATCATACTATACTTATAAGATTAATATTTACATAAATTAAACCTTGCCAACATGATAAGCAATCCAAATTGTCGAGATTTATATTTCCGAAAAGAGTTTTACACAACGTTTGACCGTCTAGTTTGACCGATGATATCACGAACTATACAATATATGATAATTATACGTTTGTGTATATATATGTATATATACATATTTAACATGATTAAAGAATGTTTTAATATCTCATTTTATATTAATAACAACAAGTTATATGTGTATTTTGAAACTACTAACTTAAGTTTTCAAAACGATAACAATACGTAACGTTATTTGACATATATACTTAAGACTTATAATGTTATACATATATTGTATAAGTAATGTATTTAATTACTTTTAAAGAACTTAAATACATAAAACCATATAAGTGTATTCACAAAAGATAGCTATATTTGAATCCTCATTTCATTTTTCACAAAATTTCTATACGTATACCTAGAGTATTTGTACTCGTATCATACCTAGCTCCTATACGTATTTACTAATAGTAAATACACATCAACATCACCACCTAACCAGCCATTATTCATGCCCTTAGAGCTAGGTAATTACTTTTGTATGATTGCAAGACTAATTAGCAAGATTACAAACTAAAATTTGTCCATGTATGCCCATGAAACACGTTTTTTATGGTGTATATATGTATCATCATTTTGATTCATTTTATCTCAAATTCTCTAGCAAAACACACACATACTTTGAAGCCTTAAAACCCTTAATCAATTCAGCAAAGTTTCCAAGAAGATCTAGCTTCAAAAACCATACTAAAACACCATAAGAAAACCATACAAAAACACTTCAAGAAAACCCTCCAAGAACACCAACTTACTTCCAATCTTTCATCCACTTCTATCACCCTTTTGATTCTAGCTTCTTACTCCTCTTTTACAGCAAACTTATCCAAGGAACTTGAGGTAGAATTTATGTTCATAACCTTATTCAATTCATATATATATAGCTATCTTATTTTGTGGTACAAAAGTTTAACAACAAGAACATAGTTTGAATGTTTTCAAACTTGTTTGCAAACTAAATAGATCCTTCTAACTTAACTTTTAAAATACTTCAAGACCTGTAATATAACTTATGTATATACTAATTTAACAAGGTAAAACTTGGTTTTTCAAAATATAAGTATTTTTAGAAAAATAGTCATTAAATGATTTTGTTGTAACAAAAATGTTTAACTTCATATGTTTCACTAATGTTTCACTTATGCCGTATGATTTTGAATACAAACCAAGGTATTTACAGTTCATAGTCTTAAAGAAGAACTCGATCCAAGAAGATGGCAATTTGAATCAACGAAAACGGATTTGTAACGAAGAAACTATGACCGAAACAAAATTGGTTATCCTAGATCATTTCAACTACGGGATCAATTGGAAAAAAATGATATAAATCACATATTTCTAAGATAACATGATATTTTATATATATGTACTTATAATTCAATTTTATATGGTTCAGGATCACCCGTAAACAATACGAGAAGATTAATCATAAGATCCCATGTTTGTACGCAACACGTCATTTGACAACACCGGTACTTTATGTACGCAACACGTCATTTGACAACACCGGTACCATGGGTCAAGATTAATCTCGACCAATACATATACGATGGGGTTTTATTTATTTCGTTGGGGGTTTTATTTATTTCATTGCGGGTATATTAAACATCTAAAAATGAACCATTAAAATTGAATTACTAACAACGAACTGCTAACTACGGACTAAGGAATTATTCAAAGTATTAAAAGTATAACAAGTATATATATTTATAACGTTTGTTTAAAAATGAAAACATATTGATATATTATATATGGATAGGTTCGTGATATCAACCGGAAGACCGAGTCAAAATATATATATCATCAAGACAAGAGTGAGTATATAGTCCCACTTTTAAACTCTAAATATTTCGGGATGAGAATACATGTATTTTATGTTTTACGTTATGGACACAAGTAACTGAAAAATATATTCTACGTTGAGTTGTACCACTGGCATATTTCCCTGTAGCTTGGTAACTAATATTTACAGCGGTATTGTAAACGCGAATCCTGTTGATAGATCTATCGGGCCTGACAACCCCAATCGGACTGGACGACCAGTATTCAACGGTTGCACAGTACTTCGTTTTGTGACTACACTTGGTACGGTGTAGTAAGATTTCATATTAAAGGAAATATGCGACGTGAAAATGTTAAGTATGGTTACCAAGTGCTCAACCACTTAGAATACTTTTATTAAACTGTTTATATACGAAATCTTGTGGTCTATATATATATATTGCTGCGCACTAAACCTATATCTCACCAACTTTATGTTGACGTTTTTAAACATGTTTATTCTCAGGTGATAATTAAAGCTTCCGCTGCATTATGTTGAATCTAAGCAGGATCATGCGTACTCATATTTGTGTCAAAAATAAAACTGCATATCCGAGGACGTGTGTTGTAAAATATGCTAGAAATCGTGTTGTTATTATCATTTGTAAAGTTTGTAAGTCGAAGATTATCGTTAAACGATAATCATCTTTTTATTGTCTAAAGCTTGTAACAAAAATAATGGTTTGGTTTGTAATGTATAATATATGCAGTTTTCCTTTTTAAAAAAAAATGTCGCATATAGAGGTCAATACCTCGCAATGAAATCATACGTTATCTAACACGTTCTTATGGTTAAGGACGGGTTATGACATGTGGTATCAGAGCGGTGGTCTTAGCGAACCAGGTTTGCATTAGTGTGTCTAACTGATAAGTCGTTAGGATACATTAGTAAAGTCTGGACTTTGACCAGGTCTGATTTAAAAAAAAAACCATTGCTTATCACTGTTGGTTAAAATTTATATGTAAATATTATATAAGTACTAATGGGTTAGTTGTTGTGTGATAGATGTCGAGCTCAAAAATTGTTATCACAATCAACGACTCCGAATCAGAATCTTCAGATGGCGTTCCAGTCATTAACCTGTCCGATGACGAAAATGATATCCTTGGGGAAGACTCACAAATTCCGGATGAACCAACTATAGAGAACCCGGAAAGTGAACCCGAGGAGGAAAGTGAACCCGAGGAGGAAAGTGAACCCGAGGAGGAAAGTGAACCCGAGGAAGAAATACAGAAAATTACAAAAGACGAGTTCGAACTAGGAAAGAAACGAAAGGCTAATGAATTAGAAAATCCAAATCCCGAGTTTAATGAGAATGATGTGGCACCAATTCCACTCAACACTACCACCCCTATCCCCGCTATTCCTATTCGTTCTGTCCCGGCATCCAGTTCTTCAGTCCCACAGCCAAAATATAGGCAGACAGTTAGGATAAGCGTTAAGCAAATCTTTGTGTCTAAACGTCCTAGAAAATAGATCAAACGATGCGCTGCTGTGTCAAACCATGGAACCGAATAATGTTTTGTATAATATTAATAGTGTGGTTTGCTTAATGTTCGATGTAAGATAAGCATATGTAAAATATTGAAGTATGAAATGCAATAATTTTCCATGGTTAAGTATTATTTAGATTGTAGTAATTGATTCTGTACTAAGCTATTAAGTATGAACATTAACGGGTAGGTACTACCCAAGATATAATTATAAAACGCTAATAAGAAGAAAAGGCTTTTATAATAATACCTGGTTCATATTATTAACAAGCTATAAATGTACTATAAATACACACTACATCTATAATAATCCATGTGAATAATTATTTTCTTTCATTAGGAAATGGCGCGATTGAATCGAATGACGGAACAAGAACTCGAGGAACTCATCAACCAGCGAGTGAACGACAGAATGTTATGGGTTGAGGCTGCAAGAGCTGCTGCAGTTAATCCAAATCCTCGTGTAGGATGCTCCTACAAGACGTTCCAAGCTTGCAAGCCATCATCATTCAGTGGAACGGAAGGACCTATCGGTTTAACCCGATGGATAGAAAAGATGGAGACGGTGTTCAAAATCAGCGGTTGTGATGAAAAAGACATGACCAAGTTTGCATCGTGCACTTTACAAGATAGTGCACTCACATGGTGGAAGAATTATGTGAAGGCGGTAGGAGGAGATGTAGCTTATGATACTCCATGGGAAGAATTCAAAGCAATGATAATCACCGAGTATTGTCCAAGGAATGAGGTTATTAAGTTAGAAGATGAGTTACGAAGTTTGAAGGTGGTTGGTACTGAAATCACTAACTACAACCAGCGATTCATGGAATTAGTTTTGCTATGTCCTGAATTGGTTCCAACCGAAGAACGGAAGATTGAAATGTACAAAGCTGGTTTGCCCAAAAAGGTCAAGGCAAATGTTACAGCATCGAAACCTAAGACAATTCATGAAGCTATAACCATGGCGAACGAGCTAATGGATCAGGTCATTTTGGACAAGAAAGCATTCAATACTGAGGTGAAGGTATTGGGAAACAAGAAAAAGTGGAATGGAAGTTATGATCGAGGTAACCAACAACAACCTTATAAGAAACAAGAAACCACAAAAGGTGCGAGTAGTGGTTCAGGTTTTGGTTATAAAGGACAAAGTCCTTTATGCAACCGTTGCCACAAACATCACTTTGGTTACTGTAGTGTGTTATGCACCAAGTGTAATCGACAAGGTCATCTTGCGGAAGATTGTAAGGCTCTCGTTACAAATGGCAACAAGACTCCTGCCACCAACGCAAATAGAACTGCTTTGGCTACCATTACTTGTTTTGGTTGTGGAAAACAAGGTCACTATAAGAGTCAGTGCCCGAATCAGAATGGCGGACCTGCACGTGGAAGAGCGTTTGTTATTAATGCTAGAGAGGCACGAGAAGACCCGGAGCTTGTTACGGGTACGTTTACCATTAATAACTTATCAGCATCTATTTTATTTGATACTGGCGCCGATAGAAGCTACGTGTGTATAAATTTTTACACTAAATTGAATTGTTCATCATTACCTTTAGATGCTAAGTACTTGATTGAGTTAGCTAATGGTAAACTAATTGAAGCCGATAAAATTTGTCGTGATTGTGAAATAAATTTAGCCGGAGAAACGTTTAAAATCGACTTAATACCCGTAGAATTGGGAGGTTTTGATGTAATAGTCGGCATGGACTGGATGTCCAAAATAGGAGCGGAAGTTGTTTGTGCTAAGAAGGCAATTCGTATTCCTGGTAAGGATAAAATACCGGTAATGATTTATGGAGAGAAGGGTAATTCAAAGCTAAAACTCATTAGCTGTTTGAAAGCCAAGAAGTGTTTAGAAAAGGGATGTTACGCTATTTTAGCGCATGTTAATAAAGTCGAAAAGAAAGAAAAGTGCATCAACGACGTGCCTGTGGCAAGAGATTTTCCTGAAGTTTTTCCGGAAGAATTGCCGGGATTACCTCCATTTAGATCGGTAGAATTTCAAATAGATTTAGTACCAGGAGCTGCACCAGTGGCTCGTGCTCCATATAGACTTGCACCGTCCGAGTTAAAAGAACTTCAAAGTCAGTTAAAAGAATTACTGGACCGTGGATTCATACGACCAAGTACTTCACCGTGGGGAGCTCCAATTTTGTTTGTTAAAAAGAAAGATGGATCTTTTAGGATGTGTATAGACTATCGTGAATTAAATAAGTTAACTATCAAGAATCGGTATCCACTACCGAGAATTGATGACTTATTTGATCAATTGCAAGGATCATGTGTGTATTCGAAAATCGACTTAAGATCGGGCTATCATCAACTACGCGTCAAAGAAGAGGACATTCCGAAAACTGCTTTTCGGACACGTTATGGTCATTACGAATTTTTGGTTATGCCATTTGGATTGACGAATGCGCCAGCTGTATTCATGGACCTCATGAATCGAGTTTGTAGTCCGTATTTAGATAAGTTTGTTATCGTTTTCATTGATGATATTCTTATCTATTCCAAGAGTGAGCAAGAGCATGAAGAGCATTTAAGGTTGATACTGGAGTTGTTGAGAAAAGAACAACTTTATGCTAAATTTTCTAAGTGTGCTTTCTGGTTGAAAGAAGTGCAATTTCTTGGTCACGTTGTTAATAGCGAAGGAATTCAGGTTGATCCAGCAAAAACTGAAGCTATTGAAAAATGGGAGACTCCTAAGACACCAACGCAGATACGCCAATTTTTGGGTTTAGCCGGTTATTATAGAAGGTTTATTCAAGATTTTTCTCGAATAGCTAAGCCGTTGACAGCATTAACGCAAAAAGGGAAGAAATACGAATGGACCTCGGAGCAGGAGAACGCATTTCAATTATTGAAGAAGAAGTTAACTACGGCGCCTATTTTATCGTTACCTGAAGGGAACGATGATTTTGAAATATATTGTGACGCTTCGCGACAAGGTTTTGGTTGTGTTCTTATGCAACGAAAGAAAGTAATTGCATTTGCATCCCGACAATTGAAGATTCACGAGCGGAATTATACGACGCATGATCTAGAACTGGGAGCAGTCGTGTTTGCATTGAAGATGTGGAGACATTACTTGTATGGGGTTAAATTCACTGTGTTTACTGATCATAAAAGCCTTCAACATATTTTCGATCAAAAACAGCTGAACATGAGGCAACGTAGGTGGGTCGAGTTAATAAACGACTATGATTGTGAAATTCGTTATCATCCCGGGAAAGCGAATGTGGTGGCTGACGCACTAAGCAGAAAGGAACGAGAACCAATTCGAGTACGAGCGATGAACATAAAAATTCGCATGAATCTCAACTCACAAATCAAAGAAGTTCAACGAGAAGCACTTACTAAAGAAAATATAGGAAATGAAATAATGAAGAAGTATGCGAAGCAACTCGTTATGCGGGAAGATGGAATTCGATATTTTGCAAATCGTATTTGGGTACCGAAGTTGGGTGGATTAAGGAAGTTGATATTGAACGAGGCACATAAGACAAGATATTCGATACATCCTGGAGTTGGAAAGATGTACCAAGATCTTAAGACGCATTATTGGTGGCCTAATTTGAAAACAGACGTTGCAACATATGTTGGGGAGTGTTTAACTTGTTCCAAGGTTAAAGCAGAACATCAAAAGCCGTCAGGGTTACTTCAACAACCAGAAATCCCAGAATGGAAATGGGATGGTATTACCATGGATTTCATCACGAAGTTACCAAAGACTGCCTGGGGATACGACACCATTTGGGTGATTGTTGATCGTCTCACCAAGTCTGCACATTTCTTGCCTATAAAGGAAACAGATAGAATGGAGAAACTATTACGATTGTATATAAAGGAAGTTGTTTCAAGGCATGGAATACCTATTTCCATTATATCCGATCGTGATAGTAGATTTACCTCAAAATTCTGGCAATCACTACAGGAGGCACTAGGAACTCGGTTGGATATGAGTACCGCATATCATCCACAAACCGATGGACAGAGTGAGAGAACGATTCAGACTCTCGAAGACATGCTCAGGGCATGTGTGATCGATTTTGGAAACGGATGGGATAAATATCTACCGTTAGCAAAATTCTCGTATAATAATAGTTATCATGCGAGCATTGGAGCTGCGCCATTCGAAGCATTGTACGGAAGGAAGTGTAGATCTCCTATCTGTTGGAATGAAGTAGGAGATCGACATTTAACTGGTCCCGAGATCATACACGAAACGACCGAGAAGATAGTACAAATCAAGGAGAGATTGAAAACATCCCGTAGTCGCCAAAAGAGCTACGCCGATGTTCGAAGGAAACCATTAGAGTTTCAGGTCGGGGACATGGTTATGCTAAAGGTGTCACCTTGGAAAGGTGTAATACGTTTCGGCAAAAGGGGTAAACTGAACCCAAGGTACGTAGGCCCGTTCAAGATCATCGAACGCATTGGACCGGTAGCTTATCGACTCGAGTTACCGCAACAACTCGCCGGAGTACATAATACCTTTCACATCTCGAACCTTAAGAAGTGTCTTGCAAAGGAAGACCTTACCATTCCTCTTGAAGAAATCCATGTCGACGAGAAACTACAATTCGTCGAAGAACCAATCGAAATCATGGACCGTGAAGTTAAAAAGCTCAAACAGAGCAATATACCGATTGTTAAGGTTCGTTGGAATGCTAGAAGAGGTCCCGAGTTTACTTGGGAACGAGAGGATCAGATGAAGCAAAAGTATCCACACTTGTTTCTCGATGACGCAAAATAGGTACAATTTTAAAATTTCGGGACGAAATTTATTTAACGGGGAGGTAATGTAACGACCCGCACTTTTTCGATCATACTATACTTATAAGATTAATATTTACATAAATTAAACCTTGCCAACATGATAAGCAATCCAAATTGTCGAGATTTATATTTCCGAAAAGAGTTTTACACAACGTTTGACCGTCTAGTTTGACCGATGATATCACGAACTATACAATATATGATAATTATACGTTTGTGTATATATATGTATATATACATATTTAACATGATTAAAGAATGTTTTAATATCTCATTTTATATTAATAACAACAAGTTATATGTGTATTTTGAAACTACTAACTTAAGTTTTCAAAACGATAACAATACGTAACGTTATTTGACATATATACTTAAGACTTATAATGTTATACATATATTGTATAAGTAATGTATTTAATTACTTTTAAAGAACTTAAATACATAAAACCATATAAGTGTATTCACAAAAGATAGCTATATTTGAATCCTCATTTCATTTTTCACAAAATTTCTATACGTATACCTAGAGTATTTGTACTCGTATCATACCTAGCTCCTATACGTATTTACTAATAGTAAATACACATAAACATCACCACCTAACCAGCCATTATTCATGCCCTTAGAGCTAGGTAATTACTTTTGTATGATTGCAAGACTAATTAGCAAGATTACAAACTAAAATTTGTCCATGTATGCCCATGAAACACGTTTTTTATGGTGTATATATGTATCATCATTTTGATTCATTTTATCTCAAATTCTCTAGCAAAACACACACATACTTTGAAGCCTTAAAACCCTTAATCAATTCAGCAAAGTTTCCAAGAAGATCTAGCTTCAAAAACCATACTAAAACACCATAAGAAAACCATACAAAAACACTTCAAGAAAACCCTCCAAGAACACCAACTTACTTCCAATCTTTCATCCACTTCTATCACCCTTTTGATTCTAGCTTCTTACTCCTCTTTTACAGCAAACTTATCCAAGGAACTTGAGGTAGAATTTATGTTCATAACCTTATTCAATTCATATATATATAGCTATCTTATTTTGTGGTACAAAAGTTTAACAACAAGAACATAGTTTGAATGTTTTCAAACTTGTTTGCAAACTAAATAGATCCTTCTAACTTAACTTTTAAAATACTTCAAGACCTGTAATATAACTTATGTATATACTAATTTAACAAGGTAAAACTTGGTTTTTCAAAATATAAGTATTTTTAGAAAAATAGTCATTAAATGATTTTGTTGTAACAAAAATGTTTAACTTCATATGTTTCACTAATGTTTCACTTATGCCGTATGATTTTGAATACAAACCAAGGTATTTACAGTTCATAGTCTTAAAGAAGAACTCGATCCAAGAAGATGGCAATTTGAATCAACGAAAACGGATTTGTAACGAAGAAACTATGACCGAAACAAAATTGGTTATCCTAGATCATTTCAACTACGGGATCAATTGGAAAAAAATGATATAAATCACATATTTCTAAGATAACATGATATTTTATATATATGTACTTATAATTCAATTTTATATGGTTCAGGATCACCCGTAAACAATACGAGAAGATTAATCATAAGATCCCATGTTTGTACGCAACACGTCATTTGACAACACCGGTACTTTATGTACGCAACACGTCATTTGACAACACCGGTACCATGGGTCAAGATTAATCTCGACCAATACATATACGATGGGGTTTTATTTATTTCGTTGGGGGTTTTATTTATTTCATTGCGGGTATATTAAACATCTAAAAATGAACCATTAAAATTGAATTACTAACAACGAACTGCTAACTACGGACTAAGGAATTATTCAAAGTATTAAAAGTATAACAAGTATATATATTTATAACGTTTGTTTAAAAATGAAAACATATTGATATATTATATATGGATAGGTTCGTGATATCAACCGGAAGACCGAGTCAAAATATATATATCATCAAGACAAGAGTGAGTATATAGTCCCACTTTTAAACTCTAAATATTTCGGGATGAGAATACATGTATTTTATGTTTTACGTTATGGACACAAGTAACTGAAAAATATATTCTACGTTGAGTTGTACCACTGGCATATTTCCCTGTAGCTTGGTAACTAATATTTACAGCGGTATTGTAAACGCGAATCCTGTTGATAGATCTATCGGGCCTGACAACCCCAATCGGACTGGACGACCAGTATTCAACGGTTGCACAGTACTTCGTTTTGTGACTACACTTGGTACGGTGTAGTAAGATTTCATATTAAAGGGAATATGCGACGTGAAAATGTTAAGTATGGTTACCAAGTGCTCAACCACTTAGAATACTTTTATTAAACTGTTTATATACGAAATCTTGTGGTCTATATATATATATTGCTGCGCACTAAACCTATATCTCACCAACTTTATGTTGACGTTTTTAAACATGTTTATTCTCAGGTGATAATTAAAGCTTCCGCTGCATTATGTTGAATCTAAGCAGGATCATGCGTACTCATATTTGTGTCAAAAATAAAACTGCATATCCGAGGACGTGTGTTGTAAAATATGCTAGAAATCGTGTTGTTATTATCATTTGTAAAGTTTGTAAGTCGAAGATTATCGTTAAACGATAATCATCTTTTTATTGTCTAAAGCTTGTAACAAAAATAATGGTTTGGTTTGTAATGTATAATATATGCAGTTTTCCTTTTTAAAAAAAAATGTCGCATATAGAGGTCAATACCTCGCAATGAAATCATACGTTATCTAACACGTTCTTATGGTTAAGGACGGGTTATGACAACAGCTTAGCTACTTTCACATACTGTTCAGCCTGCACCTTGTTCTCTCGTCGATAAAGCATACGGTTATAGTACAACATGAAAATATCAGCCTCGGTACAGTTTCTTAACCAAATCGGATCCAACACACGAATGCACTCAATATCATTCTCATTCACCTTATCCAAAACAATCACAGCTTCTTCAGAACGATCATCATAAAACCACCATCTGAACCTCTGACTCCAATTTTGCGGCAATTTTCTCAATGGTACCTTCTTCATAGTCTTTGCCCGCTTGTACTTTACAATTCTTCGAGATTCACCAGTTCTAGGATTAACTTTGTAACTGATCCTAGGAAACTGTGGCCTAAAACCTTTCCAATTCTTCGAATTAAAAGCAATTCGAATCTTCTTCACCAGCAACGAAGATCGATCGTTCATTCCACAATACAGCATTCTCAACCTGGCAATCTGTATTAGCTCAAAGTACGGTAGTGACTTAAATTCGTGACCATATTTGAAATAATCAGCGCCAAACTCTCGCTTAACTGCAAACATGTTGAATTCTTCAATGTAAGCCCAGGCTAGAATTCTCCCTTTCGCACTCTTTCTCAGATTAATCATCTTCAAATACTTCGGCTCAAGCTTCGGTTTCTCACAATACTTTCTAATCCTCAAGATATCTCTCCAATCAACTTCCAACTTTTCAGTTCTTTCCTTATGATATTTGACTGGCAAAAAACCTTCAGGCGGGACTTCAGTTCGTTCTTTCTCTTTACACTTTCGATCCAAAAGTTCATCATTTGTTCTAAACAACTCCTCAAAACCAGGAAGATCCTCATTCTTATCATTTTGATATGTAGAAAAATCTTCATGAGTTACATCCTCAACTAAATCATCTATATCTCTATCACTAAAACCCTCTGTAACCTCAGGGCCAAAAAAATCATCCTCAGATGGAGAATCGTCAGACTGTGCGTCAGCAGCTTTAGCTTCCTCTTGCTCTAGACGCACCAGTTCGTCCATCTCTTCTCTAGAGAGGTTGTGAGGGATCTCTCCCTCTTCTAGTTCATCATAAACAACAGAATGCTTGAGCTCATCCTATTTAGAAAAGAAATCACTAAAACTATAATCAATTTTAAGAGGAATTACTTACAGTGCTGTAGCTTTGGAGGAACCAGGAGCCTCCACCATTAGGTTATCAGTCTCATCCTCAGGCATCTCAACCAGATCAAACTTCTCTTTCCACGCAGTCATCTTAGCCAGAGCTGATGCAGCCAACTCCTTAGCTTGAGAAGCTTCTCTTTTCGTATCAGTTAATAACAACGATTGATCACCAACTTTTATTTGCAGCAGGTCAACTTACAGCGATAGCCGTGTAACATCCTCAGACTTAACACGATTCTCCTCCTTCAACTGCTCAATCTTCTCATCCATTTCCTTCCTCATTCTCAAGTTATCAGCCATAGCTTGAACATATAACTCATTCAAATTGCGGAGAGTTGAGGAACTAACACCTCCTTCAGTTCCAGCATGAATCGGAGCTTCCGGAGTAGGAGTAGAAACAGTCTCTTGGGAGACTTGTTGAACCACGGGTGGTGACTGTTGTGTTGAAGGACGTTGTTGTTGTGAAGTTTGTTGTCCTTGAGTCTGCGGTGTCGGTGTCACTGGTTGAGTTCCAGCTGATGATCCACCAGCATCTTTGTAAACCAACTTGAACCTCCTTTTCAACTTTAGCTTTGTTGAGACCCGAGAACTCTCATCTTCAACCATTCTCCTTTTTGATCCCCTGGAAGCTTCCTCAACACCAACATTAGGATTAACATCACCAGTCTCATCAACTAATCCACCAGCACCTGACTCACCAGCAGCTTGAGTATTCACTGGTTGTTCCACTTCTTCATCACTATTCGCTCCCTCAAAATCAGGCTCTCGATCAGATAAGCTATTTTCATTTCTCCACTTCTTCCCTAGAGGACACTGATAAGTTTCTTTCACAAGATGACACACAAGCTTGCCATCATCAGCACTTTTCATCTGATTCAGTCGATTGAAAGTAAGATCTGTCATATGTTTCAAATCAGTGACATCTTTCCTCAATCTAGGCAAATCAACAGTTTGACGATTGATCATAATTTGTAAGAACCTTGGATAAATCAGATATGACTTGCTCGTCACATTCTCCACCAGTAGATCAAAGATAACCCTCGAGAAATTGAAATCGGCCTTCAAAACCAATGCAGCAAACATTCCTTGATAGATCTCGCTCAGTTCATCAAACCCTCCTTGTAACGGACTTAAACACCTCAGCACAACAAGTGACAAATATCTATACGGTGGAGTGAATCCACTTCTTTTAATCGTTGCTCTCGTGATATCACCAGCATATTTGCATCTTAACACACATCCAGTAATCTTTGTCTTTGACAGCTTCTTTGGCATGTTCTCATCATCCTCGAACAAGAAAGTGTTTCGAATCGTATCTTCAGATATCTTAATCTCCTGACCACAAACAGTACTTACAATAACCTTCCTGTCATCTACGGTCTCAACCCTTGCATGTTCCCAGAACTCTCTCTGATGTGAGTAATATGTCGTACAGGGCATAGAGATAGCTGCAAATACTCTTAAACATTTCAAAAACTCGATTACGCCCTTGTATTTACCAGCATTGGGACCTTTCTCATTTAAACAAGCTGTGAGATTGGAACCCTGTTAGCTTTCAACCCTGGAAGATCAATAGAAAATGGACCCCCCGATGACTCAGTATCGGATTCATGTGCAACGTTTTCTGGATCAGCGTGAACACCTGACATTATGAAAATAACTGCAAACACAATTCAAATCAGCACAGAGTATTCATGACTTATTAGACACCACATGGTGGTCCTAACAAAATATATTACATCATTCAGTCTATGAGATCAAGATCACAATTACATGTCCGAAGTATGATTATTACAGACATAGAATAGTGTATCAATGCTAACAGACTAGCATCATCAAATTACATATCAAGCTGAAAATACATAATAACAAAGACAAACACAGAAACATAAACTCAGAAACACTTATCCCACAATGGGATTCTCTGGCACTAGCTTTTCCTCATATTGAACCACACCAAGTTTCTCAAACACATTATACAATAAGGCTGCATACGGAAATGGTTCTTCCATCTTAAGAAAATCTTTCATTACATGAATGAGGAAGTGACCCATATTCACTTGAATACCCTCTATTAGGCAATACAAAAGCAGAGCTTCAGTACCAAACAATAGATTATCTCCTTCTCTCCTAAAGGTCACATTACTTTTGATTATTCTCAAGTGTATCTCATGTTGTTGTGACACCTCGTCATCACTAATCTCAACCCTACCAGCATTGACTACTTTCCCTGGCTTGCATAACCTTGCAATTATGTCAGACAGTTTGAATCTGTTGGAAATCTTTCGTAGATCTTTTCTAGGATACAATATTTTAACCCCAGTGTATGGTACATTTAACAGGTTTGAGAATTCCTCCATGGTCCACTTATACTGTTGGTCAAATAAGCCTGAGTGAACAAATTTCTTCTTGCTATCTTCTAAGGCAACATTGGCATAAAATTCCTACAGTAATTCAGGACAGAAGTAATCCCCGATGTCTAAGAAAGCTTGACACCCAATCTGTTCCCAAGGACTATAGGTCTGTCGAGTCACAATGACCTTTTGTTCCACTAAAATAGGTCGTCCACTAGCTAGAATTCTCCTACGGTCGATGTTAAACATCCATTGCCCAACAAAGGAACCACCTGACATTCTAATACAGACTACAAGCACTAGCATTAGATAGGCATAACAAATATTATCAGAAACCTAAAATTTGTTCAAATTTAAACATAAAAACCCACCATCGGTCCAATTACATTACCATCGGTCGATGAACAGGACCATCGGTCCGATGGTCTAGACCTATGGCAGTTAGTCTAAAACACATCAACAAACTGATCAACTGAAAACCTACGGCCGAGTGACGAGTCATACGGCCGAATGTAAGACACCATCGGTCGATGGTCAGAGACCATCGGCCGGAGGTAGTTCATCAGATCTGTTACACCCAATAATTCAATTTGATCAATCCGTTGTTTCTGGTTCGAATCCTGGTCATAATAGTTGCTAAAGGGGCCGATTAACACATATACATCAATAATTTCAACAGATAACGAACAAAAATCACTCGATTGAAAGTTTAAACTTCGAATACAAAATTAACGATTTAGAACAGATGGAAACGAGTTAGTGTACCTTGTTAATGGCGCTGGAATCACAAAAGAAAGATGCACAAAACACACGGACAAAAAACTCTTTTCTCTTTCACTTGAAAATCGATGGTAAAATCACACAAAATTGCACCAAGTGACTGACCCGATTGACTTTGTTTCCTTTTATACCCTGTCAGTGACCATCGGCCGATGGTCTAATCCTTTTGCCCGATGGTCCAGACACTCGTTCGAGTGTCTGAGTCCTTCGGCTGAGGGTAATTTCAGTCGGCCGGTGGTCTAGGCTTTGAAAAATTTTAAACTTAACACTTTTCACATTCAAATTTGACCTTCTTTTTCACATTCACTCCCCCTGGGACTGATCTCCACAGTATAAGTCAAACACGCTTTGTAATTTTAAGCTTGAAACAACTTGTTTTCAAGATTAACGAAGAACATAAGATTCCTTTCACATTAAACCTTTCCGAGAACTGAATTGCTTGGCTTAAAACACAAAACAAAAATGCACATGCAGCTAATCTTATGAATGCAAATGATCTCAGATATGCATGCACATGCAACTACACAAAGCAAAAAAAACTGTACAAGATCAAATGTGTCATGATTAGCAACGGTAAAACTGACATATTCAGTAACCTTAAACCTTTTAGATCTGCAATAAATCAACTTCTAACACCAATTTCATTATATAATAGCATAAGCAGAGTATATGATGTTATCAGCATAGAAACAGGTAATACTACTAATAATGAAACCCAGTAAGACAGACAAGACACATGTTTTTGTGAGTTGACGTATAACACTGATTTAATCCTTTGATTCGGGGATCAAAACTGAACTATATTGACATGTAGTTTCACGCTTCATTCATTAAGTGACTAGATAAAGCATATACAAAACAACTTTCAAATATATCAGTAAACATTTACCAACTTTCACCCTAGACTTCGATGATCACGTTATATTAATTACTTTAACACTTTTCAATGTTAGACATTGATCACGAAGTCAGTCCTCATTTGAGATCGCACGATGTTTCAGGTAGAACAATTGAGCACAACATGTTGAAGCTATCCTCTTATCACATCAATGTACTTTCAATTTGATTGAACAGAAACATCTCACGATGTTTCTAGCAACCCTGTCAACCATGAGCTTCTACCTTAAACTTATACCTTTCGTTTCAGATAACCTTGTGAATCTCAAATTTATTGCATACTTTGTTAAAGACGCATACCGGCCGCTATAGACCCCATACTTAAACGAAAATCGTATGATGTATGATGTTGGATGGATGGTAGTGATAAATATATTTGAGTGATGGAACGCTAAGATACCTTCCAGAAGATATTCCCCCTATCCAGGTCAATAGGTACAATCCCTTACCACATCTACAAAAGATGTAAAGTCCACCAAATGTGATGTGAACTGAATGATTTAAGTTCTCTATATCTGATGATCTGATAAATTTCTCCCCCTCGGATGTAGATAACTAAATCTTCCAAATAAATCTCCGATGGTATTATCTATTGTCTCAGACTTAGATAATGTAGGAATCTCTGAAGCTGTGTTCAATTCTTGATCCATGAGTCTCTTGCAGTAATGTGATGCATCATGTTGTTTACAACGTTGAATAAATAAACATAAACATAACATACTTTTTTTTTTGGATTTTCTGATGTTGCCTTTTCTCCATAAAACAAACAAAATAAATAAATAACTACAACTATACAAGAAGATGATGCACCACTGCCTTTGACTTTAGAAATAACTGTACTGAAGACCAATCTTCTGATGCTGAAATCTAGAACCCGATGACGTTGCAATATACAAATCATTCTGTGTATGTGATACAAGATTGCACCTCTTAACCCTTTTAGAGAAAATACCTCCCTTCGAGTACCCGATATGTATGTTGTTGAATTTCGGTCCAAGTAATAAAGGTAAATAGAAACAAGTATGCATCCTAGACAAAGTATGCTCACCTTGGGGACTCACAAAATTATACTTTGCTACCGAGTATAAATCGTAGTAGGGGAGACCTCAACCGTCTGTTGAGTTTCTGAACAATCATTTCTCAGTACATATTCAGTGATAAGTAGGTGACTATCCTCAACCGCTGTAAATCTTTCCATGATTTTCTCATCATGATATTTATGCTTTGTTAATGTGATCATCTCTATCTAGAATTAGGCCAATAAAGTTCACTAACACATTATCAATCATTCTGTATTACTTGTTGTTCACAATTTATATGCCAGTTCAGTATTACAATCACCTCCCCCTAACATAGAATAAGCAACTCATTTTCAGGTTTTTCAATTTTTATGGATTTTCTATTTTTCAATTTTTATTTGTTTTTCTGGTTTTTCTGATTTTTATGGCTTTTTATTTTTTTTCTGTACAAAAGCATAAAACTATCTAAAAACATAAGCAAACATGCAGAAATATCATCAAAAACTAATCTATCATGCAAAAGGAAAGTAAACATGCAGATGATCTACAAACTACCATGCAAAGCTACACATATTATACAAGCAGTTGCAAATCCTTCACAACTCAGTCTCTTGGTTAGGTTCCTCTGTGTCAGGAACCTCAGTTTTAGGAACCACGTCAGTAAGCAATTTAATACCTATTTCCTTTAACAGAAAATCAAAGCGTGGTTTATCAAAAGCTTTTATGAAGAGATCAGCCCTTTGGGCTGTAGTGTCTATCTGCACTACATCTATCAACTTTTTCTCATAGCAATCTCTAATGAAATGGTATTTAATCCCTATATGTTTCGTTTTAGAATGATTTACGGGATTTTTAGTGACAGCTATGGCAGCAGTATTATCAACATAAATAGGAGTGTTAGAAATTTACAAACCGTAGTCACGTAGTTGCTGTTGGATCCAGATGACCGGTGATGTACAGCTGGCCGTGGCAATGTATTCTGCTTCACAAGTGGACTGAGCCACTTTTGTCTGCTTCTTACACTGCCAAGTAACTAGTTTGCTGCCAAGGAGCTGACAACCTCCTGATGTTGACTTGAAATCCTTCTTGCATCCGCCATAGTCAGAATCACTGTAAGCAGTGAGAACAAAACCCATCCTCACACGGATACCATAACCCTAAACTCGGTGTATCTTTCAAATACCTCAGAATCTTCTTAACCACTAACATATGTTGAACATTAGGATTTGCCTGATAACGAGCACACAGACAAACCGCAAACATGATATCTGGTCGAGAAGCTGTAAGATACATTAGAGAACCGATGATTGCCCTGTATAACGTTTGGTCCACTGAAGCACCCTCACAATCAGGAGATATCCCATGATTCACAGACAACGGAGTCTTAGCTGGTATTTCTGCTTCCATTTGAAACCTCTTCAGAATATCCGCTACATACTTGGTTTGATGCAAAAAGATGCATTTATCTGTCTGAGCTACTTGTAGACCTAAGAAAAACTTTATCGTTCCCATTGAACTCATCTTGAACTTCTGCTGCATGACTTTCTCAAACTCATCAACCATTCCCTGATCTGTTGACCCGAAGATAATATCATTAACATAAACCTGCACTAACATAAGATGATGTCCCTTTTTCTTGATGAAAAGTGTCTGATCAATGACACCTCTCCTGAAACTGTTTTCAATTATGTAGTTGGACAATGTTGCGGTGACGATCGCTCCAAATCCATATGGACGAACACGTCATTCATCAATTTCATTGCGAGGTATTTGACCTCTATATGATACGTTTTGTAAATATTGCATTCTTTTGAAAAGGCACACCATAAATGAATATTTAAATCAAAGGTTTTCGACATTTGATGATTTTTACATATAGACAATCACCGTAATATAATAGTTTACAATAGTACTTCCGTTGACAATGCAGTCAAAATAAGATACATGGTGATGATTTGGTGAATGCAACGTTTCCTTGAAAAATATGCCATGTAAGAGTCCATGCACATAGCTTGTCTAACATATAAGCAAACAACGGAAGACTTCTAGGGAACCTGAGAATAAACATGCTAACAAGTGTCAACACAAAGGTTAGTGAGTTCATAGTTTTAATGTTTTGCATAATCTGTACATAAAAGTGGATCACAAGATTTCAGTTGTTTCATCCAGAAACGTTTATCAAAATATTCTACAAAATTGAGCACCCTGATAACTAAACTTAACATATATATAATTTATACCCTTTGTATAATCATCTTAATAATACACGCAAACCAACGTGTACGCTTCTCAAATAGCATACGTCCGTTAAAAGGCTAGTGCTCTAGCTCGGACGGGGATATCAAGCCCTATGGATCCATATACTACTACTCGCGCCCACCAGTTCTTATAACTGGCAGTTACTAGTTACCAAAGCTAAGGGATTTTCGGTTCAAACTCAGTGTAGAATTTAGTATGTACTTGTATCCATTGCGTTTAAAATAAAGTGCATGTATTCTCAGCCCAAATATATATATTGCAAAAACAATTAAAAAGGGAGCAAATAAAACTCACCTTAGCAGCACATAAAGTCGTTCACCGAAATGTGACCGAAACTCGGAATACCAAATAACCGTAGATCTCAACCTAGAGAACATATGTTGGTCAATAAATGTCTATCAAGCTAGGTCTGGTCATAGTGTATCATAATCCTAATGCTCGAGATCGACATACAAAAGTTATCCAAAGTCGTTTCAAAAAGTCAATTTTGATAATAGTTCAACAATACGAGACGTGCTCTATATAAGAATTCATTTACTCGACTGGTAATATTTAAAAAATCCATTTTATCAATCTCGTAAACAAGTTGTTTAAATCTTAATTGCAGATTCAAAAGCAGTTTCAATTAACGTCAATCATAATTCAGTTGATCATATCTTTTAATCCATTCATCGATACTATTCGATATCTAAATGAAAAGTTATTGATTTTTCGCCAGCTTTTCAAAAACATGCATATCATATATCTTTTATCAGTAATATATGTATTTAATTTGTGATTCATCATAAACTGTTTAGCGAAGAAATTTAGCATACAAGCATGCATAAGTATATATACTCGAGCACTAGACATGGATACACAATTAATATTTAAAAGATAAGATATGAATGCTCACGTATCAATATTGTGATTCAATATTGTAGGAAAGTACGTAGACGCAACGGAGATGATAAACACTAGGTTTGACTTACGAACAATACCCATGAACATTACCCATAACTTCCATAGCTATAACCCATAATTTCCTTAGCTCTATCCCTCTCATAAAACTCGTTTTGAAATAGTTCGCTCATGACCTCGTCGTAGTATTTTATGTATAAATAATAATAATACTTACTTGTTAATTAATATTAATAATAATAATAATAAATAATAATAAATTATAATAATAATAATAATAATAATAATAATAATAATAATAATAATAATAATAATAATAATAATAATAATAATAATATATGTTTATATATATTACAGAGAGTGAAAGAGGTATTGAGAACGGATGTAAAACATTCGGCAGAAAAACTGGAGCATTTATAGTACTTTTGCTGAAACTGAACCCCATATGATCGCATGGGTTTTATGCCTATTTCTCATGCGATCGCATGGCCCCAAAATCCAGCTCACAATTTTTTTAACTTTTAGTTTGTCGACATATTTTTATATAATATATTTAATTTAAATAATTAAATATATATTATATTAAATTCACGTGCATAGTTGACTTGTAATTTTTGTTCCGATAAGTCGTACGTCGTCACTCGACTTATGTCCCAGTTCCAGTTTTTTGAACGTCCTTTCGTACACTAAGAAAACTGGCACTTTACCTTTCGTGACTCGTACCTTTGTCAAAATATAGATTTAAATTATTCAAAAACTATACCACTTGAGATATAACTTATACAATTGAGTGTTTTGGTCATTTACTTCTATAAATCAATGGCTCGTTATCTAACAAGGTATATATAATAATATTGTTTTAAATCAAAACGTTTTGTAACCAAGTTAATATTTAAAAACATGTTTTAAATATACGTCGCAAGTTATTCATATATCTAATTCCAACAGTTAATATTCCTTATTATTGTATGTGTCCAAATTACATTATTTAAACTAACACTTTACCATTTATTTCGAATATCGTTAAAAATGAACGATTTCCCAAATCAACGTGGACCTCACAACAGAGACTCGTAATAATATCATAATCTTTAAGTGACTCAATAAATATCTTTTAATTCAATAGTTTGGCATAATCTTTTAACTCCGTAGTTAAATATATCAATCAGATAATCAAACCAATAAGGTTAATGCACAGTATCGTTTTCATAACACTTTGTTACGTTTTCAAGTTATAGTATATATATGTATCTATTTACATATATTTGTTCGCAAATCGTTGAGAACAATCGAAGGGTATTTGAATAGTTCAAGAATTTTGGGATTCAACTTCATAGACTTTGCTTATCGTGTCGGAAACGTTAAATATTAAGTTTAAATTTGGTCAGAAATTTCCGGATCATCACAGTACCTCCCCGTTAAAGAAATTTTGTCCCGAAATTTGAGTGAGGTCGTCATGGCTAACAATAAAAATGTTTTTATGACGAATATGAGTTGATAAATAGAATTTTTATCACCGTTGAATAATATGGATAAAACATTTCAATTATTCGAAGCGTATGAGGGAAGTTATCGTAATAGAGTGAAATGGAGAATAGAGATGCGTCTTATCTCTTGACGTAGTAACGATTGATTTCCGGAATTTAAGGAATAAAAAATCTTCATAATCTAAATAAGATTTGATTCTTCAGAATTTGCGAAAATTAGGATTTTCTTTGATTAAATGCGTAATCTGCCTCGATTGTTATGTATGATATTTTGCTATAAATTAACCACTTCCGTTTCATTATTTTCACCACTCCTACATCTTCTTCCTCATTTCATACTTCCAAAAGATTGTGAAATGCTTCATCCAGTTCTGATTCTTGATATACTCCTAACTTTCATATCTGTCATTCTTCTTTTTCATCTACCACTAGAGGAAGTTATTTTATTCTATCATTACCTTGGGGTTATAGTGTTTTTCATTCTCCCGTGTCTTTATATTGCTATACGCATTGAAATACACGGTTTGTAATTTCGGGGTTATTATAGGGCTTTATATTTTCCATTATATTTCGGAGCTTCATGCTTTCGTTTTCTCTTCCCGACTTTAAGTCAAGAGAATAATGGTCCAGAATTCGTAGGTATGGATTTTGAAATGAACATAGTTAATGTTCTAAGAAGGAAATTGTAATGGCACGATTTTGATTTGTCAAATTACCAGAATATCCGAAAAAGACCGAATCATCAAGAAAATATTTTCTTGATACTCTTAGAGGTTAAATAGAATACCAGAGTCGTGTAACATGGAACATGATGACGGTATGGTCTGTGAATCGTCATGTCCCATTTAGAAACTCAGCATGACTTACTGTAATATAATCACGTTGATCAAGTGTCATTATATTATACTAACTCGTGCTTCAATTCCCAACACTACTTCAAAAACATTCATATTTTAAACTTGAAGGTTTCAGAATTTAGAAACTAAAATAGTTTCTTTTATGATATAATACAGATGGTGCAAAGAGATAAATTATTTTAGATAAGAATAATTATGAAAATATCTTCAGAAATATGGAGGATATTTATAATGAAAGATACGATGATATCTTAAAATTTCTAATATCAGAGGATGATGAAGAATATTGTCCGCAAGGGTTTAGAGTCAGGAGCAAGGTATTCATTAATGACTTTAGCAGATACTGAATCATTTGGATTCTTTGAAGGTAGGTTTAGTCTTTGTGATTTGTCCATAGCCTCCTTCATACTTTGCTCAATTCGTTTTTCAGTTTCAAACCTTCTCTTTTTCTGAGCTTTACCAACACACTATTCTTTATCATCAAACTTTTTACTGTTAAGGTCGTTTACAGTTTTTGCTGCTTCATCAGCATCTTTCGAAATTTCGAGAACTAGTTCGCAGTTTAAGGTGTTTTTCAGAAACTTCACATTCGAAGTGTGTAAGTCTAGGAGATAGACGTTATATGTATATATATAACTGTCGACGTAAAATTGCTACGAAATTCAAAATACTGATTGTTAATTCACAGTAGTTGGTATGACAATTGTTGTTACAAGTTGTAGATGAGTACTTGATAGAGTTTCAATGAATAAGTATCGTGATTTTTCGGAGAGGCTTAAAGATCAATGAAGTTGTTGATAAGTTTACTACTAATGTGGCGAGATATGAAAGATTTTCTGGTAAAAATGATGAAGGGGTAATCGTTATAATAAGGCTTATTCGAATGAACAATTGAAGGTGATTTGCTGGAGTGGTGACAAAACTGTCTATTTTGAAAAGGGATTGAAAAGTTATTTTAGCTAATAAATGCTAAAGGGTCTGACACGGATACATGTTAAACTATGACTTTGATTTCGAGGGGTTTTTTTTTTAGGTACAAGACTGCGGTAACATGTGGCTGGATCATCATCTCGATGATTCATTATTTGAAGTGTCTTCAGGAATTTCAAGGGATTTGAACATAGATTGTAATCGTTAATATTCATATGATGTTCTAGGAATTTGAATGATACAAATACTTTTCTGGGTTCTATGATGTTCTAGCACAGTTTTGAAGTCAAAGTATAGCTTCGAAAGATGTAGGAATCTAAGAATGATGTCTTTTGTTAAATCTTGACTTGGATTTTGATTTGTCAAAATCAAAATATGTAATCAAATTTGGATGAGGATGGTTGCTTTAATTTTTATAAAAGAATATATATTGTTGTGAAAGTAGTAAATATAGTTGATGATTTGTTGAATCAGAATCGAAGAATGTAACATATTAATTGTGAATTTATATATCTCTCGGGTATTACCTACCCGTTAAAATATTCTCACCATTAACAGTTTGTACAAAAGAATTTTCTTAATTACAATCTTTATGAAAATATACCTACATATATATTTTCCTTAGATGTAACCAAGGATTTAATGAGTTAACATAATATTAATCTCATCTGGTTTTCGACTAGGCCTAGAATATATAATCTCTAAAAATTTTAGAAACTACATATTCTCTGCAAAATATTTCTTCGATTAAGTTATGAATCAATACTTCATCGTTTGTTGTTGTTGTATTCCTTGGTATCTATGGTGCGTATGATGTTGATGTTCGAGGTACAGATTGTGATGTTGAGGTGTGGGATACGGATGTTGTTGTTGGTGGTGGTGATGGTACTGTTAGTGTTGCTGATGGTGGTACTGTTGCTGCCGGTGCTGCTGCTGGTGCTTGTAACCTTTGCACAACATTCTCCAAAGCCACTACCCGAGCGCGAAGCTCGTTGACTTCTTCTATTACACCGGAGTGATTGTCGGTTCGGACGAGTGGACGAATAAGATCTAGAATTTGAGATAATATATAATCGTGATGAGACACTCTGGAAATGAGAGAGAAAATGGTGTCTCGAATAGGTTCGCCGGTAAGTGCTTCAGGTTCTTCTCCAAGAGGGCAATGTGGTGGATGGAAGGGATCACCTTCTTCTTGTCTCCAATGACTAAGCAGGCTACGAACCCATCCCCAATTCATCCAGAATAGGTGATGGCTGATTGGTTGATCCATTCCGGTTACACTGTCTTCGGAATTCAGGTGAATATATATATCGGAATAGCTGTCGGAGTTTAAGGAATTTGAACTAGATACGGGATCCATCTTGTATAAATAGGGAGATGATTTTTGATATGAATTAGATTATAGAATTTATTTTGGTATTCTTCAATACATAATTTACATATGTATATATAATACCAAATTCCATAAATCACGGAGAAATTTTCGGAAGGTGTCAGGAAAAGTTTACAGTAACAGATACGCTAAGATATGATTTTTTTGTCTATACACTATTTATGCAATAAATGCAGGAAAACGTGTCTAGACTTAAGAATGATAAGCATGTAATTTCCGACAAGAAATGATAAGCAAAACTTTTAACATGCAGACACGGTCGAAGTCCAGACTTACTAATGCATCTTAACAACTATCAGTTAGACACACTCATGCAAGACTTGGTTCGCTAGGACCAACGCTCTGATACCAACTGTGACGATCGCTCCAAATCTATATGGACGAATACGTCATTCATCGATTTCATTGCGAGGTATTTGACCTCTATATGATACGTTTTGTAAATATTGCATTCTTTTGAAAAGGCACACCATAAATGAATATTTAAATCAAAGGTTTTTGACATTTGATGATTTCTACATATAGACAATCACCGTAATATAATAGTTTACAATAGTACTTCCGTTGACAATGCAGTCAAAATAAGATACATGGTGATGATTTGGTGAATGCAACGTTTCCTTGAAAAATATGCCATGTAAGACTCCATGCACATAGCTTGTCTAACATATAAGCAAACAGCGGAAGACTTCTAGGAAACCTGAGAATAAACATGCTAACAAGTGTCAACACAAAGGTTGGTGAGTTCATAGTTTTAATGTTTTGCATAATCTGTACATAAAGGTGGATCACAAGATTTCAGTTGTTTCATCCAGAAACGCTTATCAAAATATTCTACGAAATTGAGCACCCTAGAAACTAAACTTAACGTATATATAATTTATACCCTTTGTATAATCATCTTAATAATACACGCAAACCAACGTGTACGCTTCTCAAATAGCATACGTCCGTTAAAAGGCTAGTGCTCTAGCTCGAACGGGGATATCAAGCCCTATGAATCCATATACTACTACTCAGTCCAAAAATATATATTGCAAAAGCAATTAAAAAGGGAGCAAATGAAACTCACCTTAGCAGCACATAAAGTCATTCACCGAAATGTGACCGAAACTTGGAATACCAAATAACCGTAGATCTCAACCTAGAGAACATATGTTGGTCAATAAATGTCTATCAAGCTAGGTCTGGTCATAGTGTATCACAATCCTAATGCTCGAGATCGACATACAAAAGTTATCCAAAGTCATTTCAAAAAGTCAATTTTGATAATAGTTCAACAATACGAGACGTGCTTTATATAAGAATTCATTTACTCGGCTGGTAATATTTAAAAAATCCATTTTATCAATCTCGTAAACAAGTTGTTTAAATCTTAATTGCAGATTCAAAAGCAATTTCAATTAACGTCAATCATAATTCAGTTGATCATATCTTTTAATCCGTTCATCGATACTATTCGATATCTAAATGAAAAGTTATTGATTTTTCACCAGCTTTTCAAAAACATGCATATCATATACCTTTTATCAGTAATATATGTATTTAATTCGTGATTCATCATAAACTGTTTAGCGAAGAAATTTAGCATACAAGCATGCATAAATATATATACTCGAGCACTAGACATGGATACACAATTAATATATAAAAGATAAGATATGAATGCTCACGTATCAATATTGTGATTCAATATTGTAGGAAAGTACGTAGACGCAACGGAGATGATAAACACTAGGTTTGACTTGCGAACAATACCCATGAACATTACCCATAACTTCCATAGCTATAACCCATAATTTCCTTATCTCTATCCCTCTCATAAAACTCGTTTTGAAATAGCTCGCTCATGACCTCGTCGTAGTATTTTATGTATAAATAATAATAATACTTACTTGTTAATTAATATTAATAATAATAATAAATAAATAAATAATAATAATAATAATAATAATAATATAATAATAATAATAATAATAATAATAATAATAATAATAATAATAATAATAATATATGTTTATATATATTCCAGAGAGTGAGAGAGGTATTGAGAAAGGATGTAAAACATTCGGCAGAAAAACTGGAGCATTTATAGTACTTTTGCTGAAACTGAACCCCATGCGATCGCATGGGTTTTATGCCTATTTCTCATGCGATCGCATGGCCCCAAAATCCAGCTCACAATTTTTTTTAACTTTTAGCTTGTCGACATATTTTTATATAATATATTTAATTTAAATAATTAAATATATATTATATTAAATTCACGTGCATAGTTGACTTGTAATTTTTGTTCCGATAAGTCGTACGTTGTCACTCGACTTATGTCCCGGTTCCGGTTTTTCGAACGTCCTTTCGTACACTAAGAAAACTGGCACTTTACCTTTCGTGACTCGTACCTTTGTCAAAATATAGATTTAAATTATTCAAAAACTATACCACTTGAGATATAACTTATACAATTGAGTGTTTTGGTCATTTACTTCTATAAATCAATTTCTCGTTATCTAACAAAGTATATTTAATAATATTGTTTTAAATCAAAACGTTTTGTAACCAAGTTAATATTTAAAAACACGTTTTAAATATACGTCGCAAGTTATTCATATATCTAATTCCAACAGTTAATATTCCTTATTATTGTATGTGTCCAAATTACATTATTTAAACTAACACTTTACCATTTATTTCGAATATCGTTAAAAATGAACGATTTCCCAAATCAACGTGGACCTCACAACAGAGACTCGTAATAATATCATAATCTTTAAGGGACTCAATAAATATCTTTTAATTCAATCGTTTGGCATAATCTTTTAACTCCGTAGTTAAATATATCAATCAGATAATCAAACCAATAAGGTTAATGCACAGTATCGTTTTCATAACACTTTGTTACGTTTTCAAGTTATAGTATATATATGTATCTATTTACATATATTTGTTCGCGAATCGTTGAGAACAATCGAAGGGTATTTGAATAGTTCAAGAATTTTAGGATTCAACTTCATAGGCTTTGCTTATCGTGTCGGAAACGTTAAAGATTAAGTTTAAATTTGGTCAGAAATTTTCGGATCATCACAGTTGCATACCATGCTCTAGGAGCTTGGTGAAGACCATAAAGTGCATTTTCAAGTCGATAAACCTTTTCTGGGAAATGCGGGTCTTCGAAACCTGGTGGTTGTTCAACAAACACTCTTTCATTGATCTCTCCATACAAAAACGCACTTTTAACATCCATCTGAAAAATTTTAAAACCCATGAAGGATGCAAAAGCCAATAAAATCCTAATTGCTTCCAGTCGTGCAACCGGAGCAAAAACCTCATCATAGTCAATTTCAGGGATCTATTGATATCCCTTTACCACCAGTCTAGCTTTGTTTCTGATAACAATACCCTGTTCATCCTTCTTATTTTTCAAAACCCATCGAAGACCATAGGGCACACAACCATGCGGTGGATTGACTAGCTTCCAAACCTTTAAATGTTTGAATTGTAACAGCTCCTCTTGTATTGTACTAACCCACTCGTCAAACTTCAATGCTTCATAAGCATCTTTAGGTTCGATTTGACACATATAACATGAGTGAGCATGCACAAATGTTCTTCCTAACTTATTCAACGTTGAATAAAATGCTGTTACCACATTCGCACTCTCTGTCTGAACATCTTCTGCTACTGTTGAACTTACACTTATCACAGGAACCTCTGATGTAGTCGGAACTCCAGACGTAGAAGCTTCATTAGACTTCGCTTGAGGAATACTAATGTGAGGAATGCCTCTTGAATCCACATAATAATCATCAAGACGTTTAGGTGGCAGAATAACACGATTGGATCTACGTACACCTCCTGCTTCAGTTGGCGGTTCAGTCACTGTTACAGTTGGTGGTTGATTATATAGAGGATTAAGATGTTCCTCTGTCAGTTGCGTTCGACTAACTTCCTCGTCATCTTCAAGCTCACTATCTTCATCTGTATACACTACCTCGTCCTCATTTGAATCAAAATCACCTCTAACACGCTGCGGACTTGGTTGCAAGCTAGAAACCGGATTCTAAACCTGCGCTGGAATAGTGATAACATTCTCAGAAGAGTTTTGAGAATCAAACTATATCTGAGTCAGAACTTCTTCATCAGTAGCATCTGGTGGAAGATTGAAGGAATCAAATAACTTATCATATTCAAACTGCCATGCGAATCCTTTACTAACACGAGGTGGAGCATTGCGTTGAGTATCAACCTCATAACATTCTTCCACACACTTGGATTCAGTATTATACACCCGTTTGTTCGGATTCCCATATCCCAAGAAGATACCAGAGATCACCTTTGAATTAAATTTTCCTCCAGCGTCTCGTACCAGAATAGTACAAGGTGCACCAAAGGGTTCAAAATGTTTAATGTTCGGCTTTCTCTTTTGTAACAGTTCATTACATGTTTTACCATGTCTCTTCACCACCAAAACTCTGTTCATCACGTAGCATGCAATACTCACGGCTTCACCCCAGAAAACAATTGGAAGACATGAATCTGCTAGCATTGTTCTTGCAGTTTCAATTAGAGTCCTATTCTTTCTTTCAGCAACACCGTTTGATTGAGGTGTATAAGCAGGAATGAACTATTGTTGTATCCCCTTCTCATTACAGAACAGCAGCATCTGATTGTTCTTAAATTCCGTACCATTATCAGTACGAATCTTTCTAACCTTCAGCTTATACAAACTTTCGAGTTTCAGAATCAAAACTTTAATATGATCGAAAGTATCTGACTTGTGTTTTAACATCACAACCCACGAGAAACGGGAATATTCATCGGTAACTACCAAGCAATAAGACTCTCCGGTGAGAGTTTTACAGTTAACTGGACCAAAGAGATCCATGTGCAGCAATTCCAAAGGAATATTAACTGAATGATGCTTCTTGGCAGTATGTGACTTCTTAGTCTGTTTCCCTTGCTTACACGGAAGACAACCTTCAAGAATATGAAAACTCTTAACATTCACACCTTCAAATAATTCATTGTGGACTAGATGATTCATCTTCCTTAGACTCAGATGACCCATACGCTTATGCCAGATAATCGACTCATGTTCAGTAGCCTTAGAAATGAATGCCTGATGGCCTGTAGCTGCTTTAACATGAGCCTTACTCATATCAAGGATATAGAGATCCTTGCACCTTGGAGCCGTCATCAGAATCATGTCTTTTGGAATAACAAACTCTTTTCTCAAAATATAACAAAACTTATCATCAAACGCAATGGTATACTTTTTGTCAGCAACTTGTGAAATTGAAAGCAGATTGTTCAACATCTGCTCTACATAATTAACTTTATCAAAGCTAACGTTCTCATTAGCAATAACACCCTGAGCAGTAATAAATCCTCTTTCACTACCTGCAAAAGAAACTGGTCCTCCATCCACTGTTTCACATTAGAAAGCAAGGACAAGTTCCCTGTCATGTGCCTGGATACCCCACTATCAACAATCTAAGTACTGCAGCGTGGATTGTAGGCGACCTGCACATTAAAGTAAGAGGATTAGTTAGAAAGGGCCACCCATGCCCTAATGGCAGTGGGTTTCCCATCAACACCAACAACTGGCAACTCCACCCATTGTCCTTTAGATCCAGAAGGACCTTCAGGATTTTGAACACCCTTAACTTCTGATTTAGGTTTCCAAACTGTGTTATTCGGTAATGGTTTCCTGTAGTAATCGTTAGTTTGAAAAACTTTTGTGTCATTTGTTTTCACATCAGATGATTTAAACACTGGTGAAGGTGATCTTTTAGTAAAAGAACGATTTGGACTAAGATCAACCTTTCTTCTGGGTGTCTGTCGAGTGGGTCTACAATTCACTGCCCGGTGTCCCAACATCTCACAATTGAAGCAGTTAACATTATCAACATCATGAGAGTTAAACAATTTGCGTCTAATTGGTGAAAACTGTCTCGTAGGTGGTTCAGTACGTTGTCTAGTCATAGGGGTTGACGAGACTTGTTGCTTAACAGTCTGTCGACGACCAGGCGGAACATACTTGGACACATTACCAGAATTGGAACTCGCACCTGTTGGTGGTTGTTCTACCTTAGGACCTGTTTCGTCTATCCTTCCCTTACTGACAAACTTAGGTGACACTCCCTGAGTGTTCTTCTTCTTATTCTGTTTGGGAGTCACAGTGCTCTTAGACTGAGCCTTTTGACTTTCAGTCATTTTACTAGCATTAGCAGGATTTTTCATAATGGTAACCGATTTAGTGACAAGCTTAAAAGGTTTGCTGTCTTTCTCAGTGTCAATATCAGTATCTAACTCTGTTTCATAGACAACATCTAAAGGTTTCTTTGACTCAGCTACCTTACCAGAACTCTCAATAGGTGTTTCCTTAGGCTTACCATATCCTGGTTCTACAACTGGACCCTTACTTTTCTCAACCGGTTTGTTAATATATTCACCCAAAAGTGGCGGGGCAACCTGGTTATAACCTAAACCCTGCTGTTTAGGAGGATTCAAAGTCTGTTTCACATAAGACATCATCTGCCAATTGTCAATCCTAGCTTTCTCAGACTCGTATTTCAACTTTGATGAATCCCTTTCTGCCTTAAGAGTCTCTATCTGTCCCAAATACATAGTAATCACTTTCCCATCATCTATAACAGTTGATTTTAAGTGACCTACCTGATTTTCTAAAGACTTAATCACATCAACATAGTCTTTCTGTTTATTAAGGTAGAAAAGCGCATCATCATAGTTCTTTTTATTAGTCTGATTCTCCAAACTTAGATTCTTAAGGTCAATTCTAAGCTTAGGACAAGTCTCACATGTAACAGATACCTCATTAAGCTTAGTGATAACACATTCAAGCCTCTCAATTTCCTGTTCATAACCAATGCATTTAGAGCAATTAGAAACTGAGTCAATACATACCTTATCATTACCGGACATGTTGGCCATGAATGCGTAGTCATTTCTTCCAACTTGAGAATCTGCATCTGATTCTGATTCTGACTCTGAGCTCGTACTATCCGAGTAATCAGCCTCATAACCTCCTTTACCCTCACCTTGATCTGAACAAACTGGACTTTGAACAGTAACAATCTTCTCATCAACACTCTTAAGATCACAGTTGAGCAAATGTTCCAACATGACAACTCATCCCTTCTTCTTCATCAGACGAGTCAGTAGTAAACTCAAGATCTAATAAGTCCTTAGCTTTGCGAAACTTATCATACAACCTATCTTTAATCCTCTTCCTGAAGCAAAATTTCATAAGCTCTTCTGCTCTCTTCAACCTAGCATCACATTTGCACACATAGCATGTGCAATTCGGATTATCCTTACCAGTACAACCTGCATTTTTCCGAACAATTCTTTTCTCTTCAATTTCTGCTTCCCTTTTACCTACAAACACAACGTTAGCTTTCTGTGTATCTACCGAGATGGACCAGTCACATACTTCATCCGCATACGTTGTAGTCAAACCCTTAGATTGAACAGAACCCGAAGATTCTTTCTCTACAATTACATGTTGTGGTGTAACTGAGATGGTTGTCTGGTGAAAAGGATCATGAAAACCAGGCTTGGGTGATCTTGTGCAATTTTTCTTAAAGTGACCATATTCATCACAATTGTAGCACCTAACCTTTGACATATCAAAACCAAACTTCGAATCTCGATTTAAACTCAACGATCTTTGTCCTGTTCTCTTCAAGTACTTTCTAGCACGTCTCACAATGCTACCCATACAGTAGAGTATATCCATTCTCTCAAGCTCGTCCTCATCAATCTGATCATAGTCTTCATTTTCAAGATGACTATTAAGCACTTGTCCACCAATCATATCATTGTATGAGTTAACAACAATAGCTGTAAATGCCATATCTTCCTGAATAGATTCGCGAGATCTCTTATTGATATTCTCAGTTTGAAACACAGGAGTCTGAGTCTGAGTCTGAGTCTGAGTCTGAGTCTGTTGAATCGGAGAATCTTCAATCATCTTAATTGTAGAATTTTGAGCATGTAATTTAGTATTAAAGTAGCCGGACTGAGACGATGGTGCAGACATTTGTGAAGCATTGGCTGATATGTATGCTGTCTGTAGTGGAGCATGAGTACCAGAAGATGAAGCTAAAGTTGATGCAGCAGCAACTACAGAACCAAGTCTCTTTCTCTTTGCTTCATCCTGAATGTCCTTCTCCATCAACTTCGAAGTAAAAGCTGTTAGTGTCAACGGACGACCTGACGAACTGTACCTGTTCTGAATCTTTTCTATCCCATGATCCCACTTTTCTGGAAGACCATCTTTCAACACCCTTACTGCCTTTTTATCAGGCACCTCAATCCCATAATCTGCCATCTCTGCAACCAATAATCGATATCTCTCCAAAGTTTTTCCTAGAGATTCTGATGGAAGAGCTGCAAACACCCTCCATTCATCCTTCAAAACCTTGTCCTTAGTCGCACGATAAGTAGCTGTACCTTCTGTTGCTGATTGAAGAGCCAACCAGATAGTATACGATGTTTTGTTTCGGTTCTTAAATTGCTGAAAAATCTCCTTTGACAAAGCTTGGGTTAGCTGAGCATAACATCTACACTCAAGATTGTACTCTTCACGCTCTGTGAGACTAAACTGTGAAGTTTCTTTGGGTTCACCATCTGCTCCGCATGGCCATACATACGGATTCTCAATACATTCCCAAAGTCTAGAATCGACACCATTTAAGTAAATAACAAACCTAACTTTCCAGTCCAAGAAGTTTTTAAGATTGTCAAGTCTAGGTACTTTATTCGAAGAACCAGATTCACTTTCATTCAGTAATAGTTTTTGTAGTCCAGGTGCAATAACTAATGCACTGTATTCATTCATCACATGTTCGTTTGTGTCAGACATTTTAACTGATTAAGATTGATTAAAATTAATTAAATATAATTATAAGATTCTGTCTCAAAAGAGGATCGGCCAAAGGACAAGACAATCGGTCGGAGGTCTATGACGATCGGTCGGAGGTCTATGACGATCGGTCGGAGGTCTATGACAATCGGTCGGAGGTCTATGACTAACGGCCGATGGTGTAGACTTTGTAACTGAATCTTAAAATTATGACCGCCGATCGATGGAAGATACTATCGACCGATGGTAGGGGACGATCGGTCGATGGTCAAGAGACGAACGACCGATGGTAAAGACAAACGATTCTATGTTATGAAAGACTGTCCTCCGGTTCAATAAGAGACGCTCGGTCGATTGTGTGTGACGAACGGTCGAGGGTCGGGACGAACGGTCGATGGTCAGAGACGATCGGCCGAGGGTAGTTCTTACGAATTCTGGGCAGAAAAAGCTAGGGTTTTCGATAAAAACTTCAATTTTGATCGATTTTGACGTTCTAGACTTAAACAAAACCGGTAGAAACTTCAGAAAAACACCCATTAACAATAATAAACACAAAAACACAAGATTTAAACGTAAAAATCTCAACTTTTACCCAAAAACCCGTTTAGACCAAAAACCCTAAAACAAAAATACTTGATTCGACTTAAAAACGTTTAGATCAGCAAGCCTACGCTCTGATACCACTTTGTAGACGATCTTGGACCTTAGATTAAACGTTGTATCTAGATTAAAGGCGGAAAACAATAACCTAGAGTGAATCGAATACTAGTTTCACTTTGGGATCAATCTAACCAATGAAATATTGATAGAATCGACGCCTAGATGAGTATATTCGGTTGGGGTATGGTCTGGGACAATAGTAACAGCGAAAAACGACGGCAAGGGTGTGTAACCTAACAATGAAACCCAACACCCGTATATATATAAAGTTACAGTGACCATCGGCCGGTGGTCTCTGACCTACGGCCGATGGTGATAGTCCCTCGACCGATGGTCTCTACCATCGGTCGATGGTCTGAGCTGCCAACCAAACAGCTCGAACCATTTTACGTCATTGCTTAATCAATTCAAACACACAATATCAATGACAATGTTGATACACGACTGAAATGTAAACGATAATACAAATAGAACTTATTACATCATAGAACTCGGGATTATGCACCCACAGTTGTTGTTGGCCGCATCTAAGCTTATCTGGTGCTTATTGTACAAATTAAAGATTTCCTTTACATACTAATACTAATATATTACATATTATTATCATATTACTCTGTATTAATTTCATCAAAGCAAATTGGTAAACGGAAATCTGTAAATTCCCCCAAACTAATAGTATGTACAAATGCTACTTTGGTGATGAATTTAGGGTTAACATTTAAGTGTTGAACATTCCAGTTTTAAGAAGTAAGTTTATTTATTGTAACTTACCATAATATATACAGTATGTAACAGGACACATACATTCTAAAACTGAGGTTGGTTGTATTTATAGGTATAGATTCATATGCGTAGACAAAACTATATTCGTGTATCATATGTGTAATCACAACCGAATATCCTCGTTTATAGAAACCGACAACTTAACCACTGAAAGACATGAGCATCAAGTGCGAAGTAGTAATTAATTATAGCTAGTGACTAATGAGTAATATATTCCTACTTGTTAAGAATCTTATTAAGAAAATAGGGAAATATTCATTTGAATCCTTATTTTTACTTGAGATCTTACAATCACACGTGATTGTCCCGCGTTTTTAATTCTAGTCAATCATATGTGATTGTTCCGCGATTTTAATTCTAGACATTAATCATATTGATCCAATGATTGAAATTTATCCTTTAATTTTCAAGATAAATTAAGGATGCAAATGAATATTTTCGTAAAGAAATAACATCATGTTGCATAAATCTCACTTTCTAATGGCCCGCAGGCCTGTCTATAACAAATTATGTACAAATCTTTATCTTTCTATGTTACGTCTTAGACTGGTACTAACTCCGCGTCAGAAAGAGGGCGTGAGATGAGGTGGATGAGATTGACGGTACTTGACGTTGTTAACACGGCGTCAATTTTTGACGCCAACTTCCGTTAGTTGGTTTTTTGACGGTAGCGTGAGATTTGGTTGAGCCAATCACAAGTTTTTGCCATTTTATATTTATATTTAATTTATTTTTTCCCACTCAATTTTCAATTAGATTTTACCACCTCACCCTCCAAATATTTGACACATGAACTTGACATTTTAGATTAACGGGGGTCAAGTACAGTCACAGCCAAAAGTCCACTTTTTCACCAAAAAGTGCATCATTCGCCCCTGACATCACAGTCAGGGTTAGAAACAGTCTTAATAACATGTCTTCATTCATTCACATAATTTTAACCATAATTATAAATTATACTCCGTAGTATATAATTAAAAGGTAATTAACTATTTATATTTTATCTGAAACTCATATAAAGTTTATATATATGTGTGTCCTGTAACATTTAAATCGTGTTTTTAATTGGTGGAACATGAGTAATTTCTCAAACTTTAGTCTTTTCGAGATCTTCAACTGGCAATGGGTACAATGTCGAGTTATGGAAAGAAAGTATGGCAAGTTTTGTGATGGATTTGTGCATATTTCATTTGGAAAAATCAGAATAACATGGCGTTTCAAGGCAAATGTTGGAATGCTCTCGTTGCTCTAGATGAGATACAAGTTAAATCTTTCGCGTGAATTTCCAATAGATCAAGAGGAAGAAAATTCGATTGGTTCAAATGGCTTTCAAACCCTGCTACTTATCTTACTATGTCATAGTGTACTTATATTGAGTTGCAATCTTTGTATCTCAAAAATCGTAGCTTAGTTATCTTGTAGTAAGGTTTTCGTGTTGATGTAATTGTTTCTGTCTCTCTGTTCGTGGTTTTCATAGCTCCATGCTATGCTCCTTGTACTAATTTTTGAGTAATAAAATGTCTTGCAGTTCAAAAAAATTTATATCAATCAAATATTTATCCTTTCACACATATATTATTTCTTTAAAAAAATTATGAGTTCATTAAATATACCTTATCATAATAACATGTGTCATAGTAGCACACATTATTAAAACCTTTAATAAAATTATATATCCATATAGACCCGGTAATTTCCTATAGGAAATAAGTACCAAAACTCAAGTGCTTAATCTATCCATCATATCTTGCATATTGTTGCATAAAGATAAGTATATCTAATATCCATCCAATCCAATATTAAAATTAATGGGTAAACTTTTTCCAATATATTCTCATTAAACTAAGTTAGCCCACAAGTTTAAGCCTAAAAAAACCACACAAATAGGAGGTTTATGCTGTATATGTAACAGAATGAGGAGCATCCACAAGAGAATCATATGTGTGAAAGGTCCGATGAGCTCACTACTTTGAAATTTTTTTATACAATGTACTTTTCAAATTGTATAGGACATTACTAAATTCAACTATAGGACCCCATATAATTTTAAAATTTGGGGTTTTTCTGAGTTAAACAACCACTAAAGTACCCTTAAAATATAATTAAATCTGAAATTTTTTTGAGAGACCCCATTAGATTTTCATCCTAGATTCGCCACTGGTGGTCACCCACGTATTAATCAATGTGTTAACTGGCTTAACTCGCTAAAGACACTTTAATTAGATGGTGGAAATAGCACTTCAAACATTTTTAATTACTATTTTTTATTAGTTGTGTACCATGTCACATCTTTGGATGTATTATAGTACAAACCCTTGATTAGTTTGTACTTGATTTGAATATATTTTAATCAAAGTGATAACAAGTGTCATCTCCTAAAGAGTGATCGACTTCATTCATCATACGGAGTAAACTTAATCTCCTTAATGTATCCTATGGCGGAAGATTGTGTAATCTAAAGGGGTATCCGGCCCACTTAGATTTAACGGGAAAAATTTTTTACACAAAAAAATTTATCAAAAAATTAAGTTTTTTTAGTATTTACCCCCGCTGACAATGAACCAAAAGACAGTGACAGATTAAGAATTCTTTTTCCAATGGGGGCGAGAGAAAAATGTTACGATAAAAAATTTGATTTAGAAAATGATATATGTGACAACCCGGAAATTTTCGACCAAATTTAAACTTCAATCTTTATATTATTCTGACACGATAAGCAAAGTCTGTAAAGTTGAGTTTTAAATTTTTTGAACTATTTCATAAAATCATTTGACCTTTGATTACTCCCAACGATTCACGAACAATTGTGTGTGTGTGTGTGTATATATATATATATATATATATATATATATATATATATATATATATATATATATATATATATATATATATATATATATATATGAACATGATTTCTATAATTGGTGACTATAGTTATATTGTAATATATAAAAATGTATAAGTATTAAATATAAAAGATATGTTAAAATTTACATAATTATAATTAATAAATTATGATATTAAAACATTAAAAGTAAATACAAGATAAGAATATAGTTGTTGTAGTAATATAATTATCACTTTCATTATTATTATTAAAGTCAACATTAATATTTGTATTATTAATATTATATAATACATAAATATAAAAATTGAAACATAAAACTTGTTATATGTTAAACCTTAATTGTATTATCATTAGATATTATTATTATTAAAGACACTATTATTTTTTTATCACTAATAAACTTATTATCATTTTCTGATTTTTGTATCATTATTACTTATTATTATTATTGATATAATTATTACTATTATTATTAAAATATTTATTAATTATTAATATTAATTTAAATAAAAAAAAGTCAAGAACTAGTACCATTCCGTTGCACATCTTAATCCAACTTTTTAAAATTTTGTTTTCTGTCTGTAATCAGTTAGATGTCCACTTCAATTCCATTAGAAAACAAGAATTAATCTGTATAAATGATCTCCTACAATTAGTAAGAGAATTACAAACCAAAAACTTAGAAAATAAGCTCGTATCCTCTGTTCTTCACCTTTTTAACCATATTTTGATTTCGAATGAATTTTCAAAATGTAATAATACAGTCTTGTTAGGAATCATCTATCTAAACTATCTGTAAGTTTTCAATCCTCAATTCTTTCTATTAATCTCTAATTTGAGAGTCAAAGTTTTGGGTTTTAAAAGTCAACTAAGTGTTCTTGAATAAAATTCGAGTTTGTTTTGATGTTTTCAGTTAATTTAATGATCCATAAAGATTATATGAATGATTTGCAACACAATTCATGTTGTAATCATAACCTATAACATTCTTAATCTCAAAACCAAATTTTGAGCTCATGTGTTCTTGACAGTGAGATACACAAACTTGAATTCGAAACAAATTTCAAAAACTAAAAATGCAGATTGTTAGGAATCATTTACTTAAACTTTCTTTAAAATCTCAAGTTCCAATTCTTAATAACGAATTCGAATTTGCGAGTCAAAGTTATTTTCTCAAAAGTCAACTAATTTGTTCATTGTTTGAATTTTCAGCAGTAGGCTTTTTCTTAGTTTTTTTTTTGAATTTTCTTAATTACAAGAACACTTTTATTTTTTGTTTCATGTTTGTTTAGAAGTCCTAAAACCATTTTGATGATTGACTATTAAGAATGAAGTTGTTTGATTGTTTAGATTTTGGTGAAGAAGATGAAGTGGGTTGAAACATGTAATAGATAAGTATTTGGGTTTGTATTATAAATCAGAAAAACTGAAATGGAGGAATGGTTAAGGGTATTGATGAGTGAGCGAGAGGTCTCGGGTTCGAGCCCGGCTTGGTGCAATCTTTTTAAAACTGACTCCTAAGGTAGTTTTATACTTTTAAAAATTATTATTATTATTGTTATTATTATTATTATTATTATTATTATTATTATTATTATTATTATTATTATTATTATTATTATTATTATTATTATTATTATTATTATTATTATTATTATTATTATTATTGTTATTATTGTTGTTGTAATTATTATGAGTATTATTATTAGTATTGTTAATATTATGGTTGAAATACTTAAGTAATATAGTTATAACTACTAATATTATCATAGTTATAAGTATTAAAGTTATTATTATTATTATTATTATAAGTGTGACTTATTACTAACATCATTACTATTATTTTTATAATTTTAGTATTAATATCCTTATTATGATTACGATTATTATTATTATGAACCTAATAAAATTAATTACCATATTGATTAATATTAAAACTAGTATCATTATAAACATTAGAATTATCATTATAAACATAAGTATTATTAATAATATCATTAGTAGTAATAAAATGGTTAAAATTATTATTATTATTAAGTATTAAGTATTATTATCAAAATGATTATTACCCTCATTACTAAATTTTTCATTTTATTAAAAACTACTATAATTATCATTATTATAAGATTTATTATTAAAACTATCATTAACAGTAAAGATTAATATTTTTATAGTTATTATTATACCATTACATTTACCCCTAAGATTAATAACATTATTATTTTTATTAGTAATAATAAGTATTAACATTTTTACCATTACAAATATTAATTTAAGTATTATTATAATTACTAGTTTCAACAAACAAATGATATACATATAAAAATATATTTAACATACATAACTTAACTATATTAATGTTTTTTATATACAAAAAGAATACACTTAATAAAATAATGAAAAATATATATAAGTTAATAATATAAAAGTTAAATCACTAATAATAATATATATTTGTTCGATTACGATTATATGTTTTAATATATATAATTGATATAGGTTCGTGAATCCGAGACCAACCCTGCATTGTTCAGTTATTCAATATCATCATGTGTATTTTTACTACAAAATACAGTATTGTGAGTTTCATTTGCTCCCTTTTTAAATGATTTTGCAATATATATTTTTGGGACTGAGAATACATGCGCTATTTTTATAACTGTTTTACGAAATAGACACAAGTAATTGAAACTACATTATATGGTTGAAAGATCGAAGCCGAATATGCCCCTTTTTGCTTGGTAGCCTAAGAATTAGTAAACCGATCTACTAATTGACGCGAATCCTAAAGATAGATCTATTGGGCCTAACAAACCCCATCCAAAGTACCGGATGCTTTAGTACTTCGAGTTTTAATATCATGTCCGATGGATGTCCCGGAATGATGGGGATATTCTTATATGCATCTTGTTAATGTCGATTACCAGGTGTTCAATCCATATGAATGATTTTTGTCTCTATGCATGGGACGTATTTTTATGAGAACTGGAAATGAAATTCTTGTGTTCTATTAAAATGATGAAAATGAATGATTATAATAAACTAATGAACTCACCAACCTTTTGGTTGACACTTTAAAGCATGTTTATTATCAGGTATGAAATAAATCTTCCGCTGTGCATTTGCTCATATTAGAGATATTACTTGGAGTCATTCATGACATATTTCAAAAGACGTTGCATTCGAGTCATTGAGTTCATCAAGATTATTAATAAGTCAATTATAGTTGAATATATTATGAAATGGTATGCATGCCGTCAACTTTCGATGTAATGAAAGATTGTCTATTCAAAAATGAATGCAATGTTTGTAAAATGTATCATATAGAGGTCAAGTACCTCACGATGTAACCAAATATAATGTATTCGTCCTTATGGATTAGGACGGGTCGTCTCATGTGGTATCAGAGCGGTGGTCTTAGCGAACCAGTTCTTGCATTAGTGTGTCTAACTGATAGTTGCTTAGATGCATTAGTGAATCTGGACTTTGACCGTGTCTGCATGTCAAAAGTTTTGCTTATCATTTCTAGTCGGAAATCATCTTCTTATCATCCTTAGGAAATTACCTGCTTATCATTCTTAGTCTAGACATGTCTTACTGCCTCTATTGCATAGACAGTGTATAGATAAATTCATATCTTAGCGTATATGTTATTGTTACCTTTGCCTGACAGCTTCCGTAGATTCCTCCGTGACTTATGGGATTTTAGTATTATATATGCATATGTAAATTATGCATATGTAAATTATGTATTGCAGGGTACTAATCTACATCCTATAATCTATTTCTTATCGAAAATCCTTCATCTGATCGTACGAGATGAATCCTTCAACCAGTTCGAGTCCCTCAGATTTCGATAGCTATTCTGATAGTTATTCCGACAGCTATTCCGACATGGATATTCACCTAAGCTCTGAAAGCGGTGTCACCAGAATGAATCAATCAATCAGCCATCCCCAATTCATCTGATGGGTTGGTAGTCGACTTAATCAATGGAGACGCGAAGAAGGCGATCCTTTCCACCAACCAAATTGCCCTCTTGGCGAAGAACCTGAAGCACTTACCGGCGAATCTATCTGAAACACCATTTTCAGCCTCATTTCCAGAGTAGTTCGACACGATTATATTCTATCCACAATTCTAAACCTTATTCATTCGCTCGTTCCGACCGACAATCATCCCGAAATAATAGAAGAAGTTAGCGAACTTCACGCTCAAGTAAACAATTGGGAGAATATGGTGCAAAATTTACCAGCTTCAGTAACATCACCGGCACCAACAGTACCATCAGTAACAGCACCAGTACCATCAACAATCCATGCCTCAACATCTCATTCTGTACCTCGAGCATAATCTTCGTTTTACACCTTGTTCTACAACGATTAATTTTCGTTCTACGAATCGTTCTATATCATTTATCTTCACGGAACATGGCGATTATGTAATCTCTAAAGTCTTAGAGATTAGCTATTCTAGCTCAAACCGAAAAGCAAATGAGATTAATATCATATTAATTCATTAAATCCATGATTAAATCTGAAGAAAATATATATGTAAGTATATTTTCATAAAGATTGTAATCAAAAATTCTTTCGTACAAACTGTTAATGTTGAAAATATTTTAACGGGTAGGTAATACCCGAGGAATATTTAGATTTCACATTAATAAGTTACACTGTACATTCTTCGAATCTGATTCAATAGTCATTTACTATCCTACTTACACCCACAGCTATACGAATCCGTTCACCACAGAGTAACCATTTTCATTCAATTTCATAATTGGATTTTGACTTATTAGAATCCAACAAGTGGCATAATGAAGAAAACATTTGACAAAATAAAATTTGTTAGAAACAAACAAATTAACTATGAGAAATTTTGTTAAGAATCCACGCTAACAAAATCCTAGCTAACTGTTCCTATCTAACTGTTAATTCCTTATTGTACATTTAATTATCGCAATTTAATTATCGCAATTTTATTTATCATCATTTAATTTCGGTTATTTACTTTACGCACTTTATTTATCGTCATTTAATTCCTGTTATTTATTTACGCATTTAAATATCGGGACACGTATACAAGGTTTTGACATATCATATCGACGCATCTATATATATTATTTGAAATAACCATAGACACTCTATATGCAGTAATGCTGGAGTTAGCTATACAGGGTTGAGGTTGATTCTACAATAATATATATACTTTGAGTTGTGATCGAGTCTGAGACATGTACACGGGTCACGATATGTATTAATTAACTCGAATATTATATATTAAACTATATATAAATTATTGGTCTGTTAACTGTGGACTATCGACTGTGGGCTAATATCATTGGACAATTAAAATGAATTAAAATACTGATTATAACATATGAAACTAAATAATTCTTTAAGTTTGCCACTTGATTTCATCTTAAACCTCATTTGTATCTTGACGATTACAGTCTGCATTCAAACCTTTCATGATTCTTGAAAACACCTCAATCGAGAGGATGAACCAACCGCACTTCATCTACGGAAGAAAAGATTGATGCATATAGTTACACACCTGAAAACACTCGAAACCTGAGTAAACATTTAACACGTATCTGTGCTAGATCCTTTAGCATTATTATTACAAAAAATAACTTTACAATCCCTTTTCAAGGTAGCAAATTTTGTCACAGCTCCAGCAAGTCAACTTCAATTATTCGCTCGAATCAACCTTATTATAATCTTGATATATATGCGTGCTCTTTTATTGTTATCGGGGAACTTTTTATATTTCACTATATTACCATCAGCGTTTAATCATCTAAAAACACAATTCTCTTGAAACCACCTCAGATTGATAACCGATGATTCAGATATGGTAGCATTAAATGCAGAGGAAACAGCAAAATTATAGATTGTCTAAACGGCCAAAAGTTTGATAATAAAGAATGGAAGGTTGGGAACGCTCGATAGAAAATTTGGTACTAAAAAACGGATTGAGCTAACTCTGAAGGAGACTAAGGACAAATACAAGGACCATACCCTATATTCAAAGAATCCAGGTAATTCTGGATCCGTTGAAATCTTTAGCGAATATCTTGCTCTGTACTCATGTTAAAATCTTGCGGAAAAATTTTTCTTCATCAACCATCGAACTTAGAATTCCAAAATATCATCATAAATATCTTCGATATTTCTAAAGATATTTTCATAAATATTCTCGTCCGAAATCATTTATCACTTCGTGCTATCTGTATTACATCAGAAAGGAAACTGTTTTAGTTTCTAAACTCTGAAAGATTCGAATTTAAAATATGAATGTTTTTGAAGTAGTGTTGGAAACTGAAGCATGAGTTAGTATAATATAATGACATGTGACGACCCGGAAATTTCCGATCAAATTTAAACTTAACCTTTATATGTTTCCGACACGATAAGCAGAATTTGTAATGTTGAATCTCAAAAAGTTTGGAACTACATTCATGTAATCAATTACCCTTTGACCGTGTTCGACGATTCACGAACAATTATGAGTATATAGATATGTATATATAATATATAATATTAACTGAAAACATTAACAAAGTATTAGATATATGATACTTTACATGAACGTATTTGTTTTGATATATTTATCGACAGAATTAAGAGATAATATCAAATGATTGAATTATCAGATACATTATGATATGATTACGGGCCTATGTTATGAGGTCCACTATGATTTGAGAAAATCTATTCCTCTTAACGATATTCAGAATAATTTGTAAAGCTATTTATAAATAAAAACAAAAAGTGTCATTTACGAAAGTTAGACAAAAGTTAGTGGAGAATTGGTTCCATAATATTCTATTAATCTATTTCCAAACGTACAAAGACGTTTTCAGTTTAAAAAGAACTTTATTATTAAAACATATATAACTTTTATAAATATCTAAAATCACTTTTGACAACTCATTACTTAACCAGTATAATAAATATAACGATATTTATATTTTATTTCATTAAATATATATAACGATTTAAATTAATATTATATATATTTATACGCGTATTATACATACATAGTTTTTATACTTTTACTAGACTTTAACTTTACCTTTACTTTACTTTTACTTTACTTTAACTTTAATAATTCACTTTAATAATTCATACTTTAATAATTCACATTAATAATTCATACTTTAATAATTCACTTTAATAATTTATACTTTAATAATTCATACTTTAATAATTCAATTTAATAATTCATACTTTAATAATTCACTTTAATAATTCATACTTTAATAATTCACTTTAATAATTCATACTTTAATAATTCACTTTAATAATTCAAAAATCTATTATAAATAGAATTTAATAGGTTCATTATTTCATAGAAACTTGAAAATATATTTCTCTAAACTCTCTCAATCGATTTATATATATATATATATATATATATATATATATATATATATATATATATATTTGCTCTGTATTATTTCAAGATATTATTAGTATACATAAAATATTACGACGGAGTGCTGTCCGAGTGATTTCAAAATAGTTTTTTGAATGAGTCGAAGCTAAGAAAATTATGGGTTATAGCTATGGAGGTGATGGGTATGGTTCATGGGTATGCTCGTGAGGTCAATCTTGTGTTTATCATCTCCGTTGCGTCTACGTACTTTCCTGCAATATTGAATCTCAATATTGATACGTTCGTGAATCCGAGGCCAACCTTGCACTTGTTAAATGACGTTATATGTATTTTTACTACGAAATACAGTATTGTGAGTTTCATTTGCTCCCTTTTATATATATTTTTGGGACTGAGAATACATGCGCTGTTTTTATAAATGTTTTGCGAAATAGGCATAAGTACTAAAACTAATTCTACGTGGGTTTAAACCAGAAATATACCCTTAGCTTGGTAAAATTAAACTACTTGTCTATGTACGGTAGGCGCGAATCCTAAAGATAGATCTATTGGGCCTGACAAACCCCATCCTGACTATGGGATGCTTTAGTACTTCGAGGTTATTTTAAACACACCTGATCTGGTGTACTTCAGAGGGTAAAACATGAACGTTAAGGCTTGTTACCGGGTGCCTACAACTTATAGAATACTTTTATACACTTGCGAGTGTACATATATTTATAAACGGAAATCTTGTGGTCTATTAATATATTGAAATGATTGTTATGATAAACCTATGAACTCACCAACCTTTTGGTTGACACTTTAAAGCATGTTTATTCTCAGGTATTAAAGAAATCTTCCGCTGTGCATTAGCTCATTTTAAGGATATTACTTGGAGTCATTCATGGCATATTTTGAAAGACGTTGCATTAGAGTCATTGAGTTCATCAAGATTATTATTAAGCCAATTATAGTTGGATGTATTATGAAATGGTGTGCATGCCGTCAACTTTCGTTGTAAAGAAAGTTTGTCTTTTAAAAACGAATGCAATGTTTGTAAAACGTATCATATAGAGGTCAAATACCTCGCGATGTAATCAACTATTGTGAATCGTTTATAATGTATATGAACGGGTCCTTTCAGATGGTATCAGAGCGGTGGTCTTAGCGAACCAGGTCTGCATTAGTGTGTCTAACTGATAGTCATTAGGATGCATTAGTGAGTCTGGACTTCGACCGTGTCTGCATGTCAAAAGTTTTGCTCATCATTTTTGTCAAAAATTACCTGCTTATCATTCTTAGTCTAGACACATCTTATTGCATTGATTGCATGAATAGTGTATAGACAAAATTCATATCTTAGCGTATCTGCTAATTCATATCTTAGCGTATCTGTTACTGTAAACTTTGCCTGACATATTCCGTAAATTCCTCCGTCATCTACGAAACCTTTTGCTCTATATAATTAGAATACCACCCGATAGCCGGAAAATCATTTCATATCGAAAAATTCTTTATTCAATCGTACGAAATGGAATTCGTCATTAGTTCAAGTCCCTCGAATTCCGAAATGGAATCCCACTCAAGTTCCGAAAGCAGTGTGACCGGAATGGATCAACCAATTAGTCATCATCTATTCTGGATGAATTGGGGATGGGTTCGTAGCCTCCTAAATCATTGGAGACAAGAAGAAGGTGATCCCTTCCATCCACCACATTGCCATTTTGGCGAAGAACCTGAAGCACTTACCGGCGAACCTATCCGAAACACCATTTTCTCTCTTATTTCTAGAGTATCTCGTCACGATTACATACTACACCAAATTCTATATTTTATTTATCCGCTCGTTCGAACCGACAATCACCCCGGTGTAATAGAAGAAGTCAACGAGCTTCGCGCTCGGGTAATGGCTTTGGAGAATATGGTGCAAAGGTTACAAACACCAGCAGCAGCACCAGCAGCATAAACAGTACCACCATCAGCAACACCAACAGTACCATCACCACCACCAACAACAACATCCACATCTCACACCGCAACATCACAATCTGTATCTCAAACATCAACGTCATACGCCCTGTAAATATCCAGGAATATCAACAACAACAAACGATGAAGTATTAATTCATAAACTTCATTGAAGAGATATCTCTGTGGCAGTTATGTAATCTCCAAAATCTTAGAGATTATTTAATTCTGACCGTAAATCGGATGAGTGAATGGAGATGGTAGAGTAGAAACTTTGATCGAAAATGGTGTACGATTTACAAGCTAGAATTGTTTTACCAACAGCATCAACAGGACCGTAGCATCATCAACACAGTCAGTGCCGTTAGTATCGTCAGAATCAACAGCACCTGTAACATCACAAACTCTGTCAGTTCAAGAATCATTGTGGACATCATTACGAATCAACAACAAATATATTGTATCAACGAGTTATGAAGTATTAACTCATTTCCAATCAAAAGATTTATATGTATATTTTATATGTATAACTTTTTAAACCATAATAAATCTTCCCGTACTAAGCTATTATGTGTGAATCTTAACTACTCAGTTAATTCATATTACAAATATGCAATGATGTACGTCCTTCATCCGCTACTTAACCATCGTTAATTACAATCTCTGTCTCAATTCAATAAAAATTCAATTCATAATAAATCAAGTGTATTATTCGAATATATGTTTGATTTTACACTTTCATCATCGATGTACTCGAAACTTTTCAAATAACATCATTCGTACCTTGCGAAGTTCACAAGAATTTCACGAAAACCAACAAATAACAAAGTAATGATTCATAATTTCAATATTATTGAAGAAATAATTATGCAATTTATAAAGTTTTAGGGATTACTCAATTCTAGTTCCAACCATAAAACAAATGAGTTTAATTTAATATTAACTCATTAAATCTATATTACATCTAAAGAAAATATACACATATATTTTCATAAAGACTGTAATAAACTTCTTTTGTACAAAATATTAATTGTGAAATTTTTTTTAACGGGTAGGTAATACCCGAGAGATATATAAATTCACAATTAATATATTACATTTTTCGAAACTGATTCAGCAATCATCAACTATACTCCCTACTTTCACAACAATATCAATTCTTTCATATAAATCAAAACAATCATACTCATTCAAATTCAATTACATATTCTGATTTTGAAATCGCATAATTCAATTCGAAATATAACCAGTATCATCACTCTTAGATTCCTATATCTTTCAAAGCTATACTTTGACTTCAAAACTGTGTTAGAACATCATATGTATTAACGGTTACAATATGTGCTCAAACCCTTCGAAATTCCTGAAGACACTTCAACTAAGGAACAATCGAGATGATGATCCAACCACATGTTATCCACAGTTATACACCTGAAAAAAAAACTCTCAAAACCCAAGTCATAGTTCGACACGTATCCGTGTTAGACCCTTTGGAATTTACTAGCTAAAATAACTTTTCAATTCCGTTTCAAAATAGACATTTTTGTCACAGCTCCAGCAAGTCAACTTCGACTTCTCAATCAAAACAGTCTTATTATAACCTCGATAGATACGTTGCCCTTTCGCCAATGTTACCGGGGAATCGTTTATATTCACCACATTAGCAATAAACTTACCAACAACTTCACTGATCTTTGACTTTCCAAAAAAAAAAATTATAATTATCGAAACCCTATCATATACTCATTCGTACCTTATAACAAGAATTGCCATACCAATTATTGAGAATCAGCAATCAGTATTTTGAAACCTCGCAGCATGTCTACATCAACAATTACATATACACACAACGTCTACCTCCAAGACTTACATTCTTTGAATGAGAAATTTCTGAAAAACACCCTAAACTGCGAACCAGTTCTTGAAATTTTGAAAAATGCTGATGAAGCAGCAAAAACTGTAAACGACCTTAACAGTAAAAAGTTGGATGATAAAGGATAGTATATTGGCAAAGCTTGGAAAAAGAGAAGCTTTGGAACTGGAAAACGGATTGAGCAAAGTATGAAGGAGGCTGTGGACAAATCACAAAGGCTGAACCTGCCTTCAAAGAATCCAAATGATTCAGTACTTGCTAAAGTCATTAACGAATACCTTGCTCCTGACTCTAAACCCCTGCGGACCATATCCTTCATCTTCCTCTGATATTAGACATTCTAAGATATCATCGTATCTTTTATTATAAATATCATCCATACTTCTGAAGATATTTTTATAATTATTCTTATCTGAAATCATTTACCTCTTCGCGCTATCTGTATTATATCATAATAGAAACTATTTTAGTTTCTAAATTCTGAAACATTCGAGTTTAAAATAGGAATATTCTTGAAGAAGTGTTGGGAGCTGAAGCATGAGTTAGTATAATATAATGACACTTGATCAACGTGATTATATTACAGTAATTCATGCTGAGTTTCTAAATGGAACATGATGATTCACAGATCATAACGTCATCATGTGCTATGTTACACGACTCTTGTATTCTCTTTGATCTCTAAATATCAAGAAAATATTTCTTGATGATTCGGCCTTTTCCGAGGTATTCTGGTAATTTGACAAGTCAAGATCGTGCCATTACAATTTCCTTCCTAGAACATTAACAATGTTCATTCAAAATTTATATCTGCGAATTCTGAACCATTACAAGCAGTGCTTAATCGCAAGAAGAAGAAAAGAAAGGACAAAGCTCCGAACTAGAAATGGGAGTATAAATCATAGCAAATAGAAGATAGCATTAACTGTGGATGACAATGATTATAGAAGAAGCAAGGACTTTGAAATATAAGGGAAGATATAAAACCCAACAACAACCCAGAAATCACAAACCGTATATATCAATGCATATAGCAATATAAAGACACGGGAGAACTAAAAACACTATAAAACTAAGAGTATAGTAGAAGTAAATAGATTCTTCTGGAGGTAGATGAAAAAGAAGAACGACAGATATGAAAGTGAGGAGTATATCGAGAATCAGCACTGGATGAAGCATATTGACGAATAATTTTAAAGTAAGAATTGAGGGAGAAAGAATAGAAGGTGTGAATTAAAAGGAAACGAAGGAGGTGGATTTATAGTGAAATATCTGACAGAAAAATCGAAATGAATCATCGCATTAAATCGAAGAGGATCATAATTTCCTTAATCACCGAAGAATCAAATTCTATATAGATTACAAAGATTTTCTTTAATCCGGAGATCAACCGTGATGACGTCAAAAGATAAGATGAATCCCTATTTTCTCATTTCACTCTTTTACGATAGCTTCACTCATACGTTTTGAGTAATCGAATTATTTTATCCATATTTCTCAATCATGATAAAACCCTATGAATCAACTTATATTCGTCATAATAACATTCTTATTGTTAGCCATGACGACCTCGATCAAATTTCGGGACGAAATTTCTTTAACGGGTAGGTACTGTGACGACCCGGAAATTTCCGACCAAATTTAAACTTAACCTTTATATGTTTCCGACACGATAAGCAGAATTTGTAATGTTGAATCTCAAAAAGTTTGGAACTACATTCATGTAATCAATTACCCTTTGACCGTGTTCGACGATTCACGAACAATTATGAGTATATAGATATGTATATATAATATATAATATTAACTGAAAACATTAACAAAGTATTAGATATATGATACTTTACATGAACGTATTTGTTTTGATATATTTATCGACAGAATTAAGAGATAATATCAAATGATTGAATTATCAGATACATTATGATATGATTACGGGCCTATGTTATGAGGTCCACTATGATTTGAGAAAATCTATTCCTCTTAACGATATTCAGAATAATTTGTAAAGCTATTTATAAATAAAAACAAAAAGTGTCATTTACGAAAGTTAGACAAAAGTTAGTGGAGAATTGGTTCCATAATATTCTATTAATCTATTTCCAAACGTACAAAGACGTTTTCAGTTTAAAAAGAACTTTATTATTAAAACATATATAACTTTTATAAATATCTAAAATCACTTTTGACAACTCATTACTTAACCAGTATAATAAATATAACGATATTTATATTTTATTTCATTAAATATATATAACGATTTAAATTAATATTATATATATTTATACGCGTATTATACATACATAGTTTTTATACTTTTACTAGACTTTAACTTTACCTTTACTTTACTTTTACTTTACTTTAACTTTAATAATTCACTTTAATAATTCATACTTTAATAATTCACTTTAATAATTCATACTTTAATAATTCATACTTTAATAATTTATACTTTAATAATTCATACTTTAATAATTCAATTTAATAATTCACTTTAATAATTTATACTTTAATAATTCACTTTAATAATTCAAAAATCTATTATAAATAGAATTCAATAGGTTCATTATTTCATAGAAACTTGAAAATATATTTCTCTAAACTCTCTCAATCGATTTATATATATATATATATATATATATATATATATTTGCTCTGTATTATTTCAAGATATTATTAGTATACATAAAATATTACGACGGAGTGCTGTCCGAGTGATTTCAAAATAGTTTTTTGAATGAGTCAAAGCTAAGAAAATTATGGGTTATAGCTATGGAGGTGATGGGTATGGTTCATGGGTATGCTCGTGAGGTCAATCTTGTGTTTATCATCTCCGTTGCGTCTACGTACTTTCCTGCAATATTGAATCTCAATATTGATACGTTCGTGAATCCGAGGCCAACCTTGCACTTGTTAAATGACGTTATATGTATTTTTACTACGAAATACAGTATTGTGAGTTTCATTTGCTCCCTTTTATATATATTTTTGGGACTGAGAATACATGCGCTGTTTTTATAAATGTTTTACGAAATAGGCATAAGTACTAAAACTAATTCTACGTGGGTTTAAACCAGAAATATACCCTTAGCTTGGTAACATTAAACTTCTTGTCTATGTACGGTAGGCGCGAATCCTAAAGATAGATCTATTGGGCCTGACAAACCCCATCCTGACTATGGGATGCTTTAGTACTTCGAGGTTATTTTAAACACACCTGATCTGGTGTACTTCAGAGGGTAAAACATGAACGTTAAGGCTTGTTACCGGGTGCCTACAACTTATAGAATACTTTTATACACTTGCGAGTGTACATATATTTATAAACGGAAATCTTGTGGTCTATTAATATATTGAAATGATTGTTATGATAAACCTATGAACTCACCAACCTTTTGGTTGACACTTTAAAGCATGTTTATTCTCAGGTATTAAAGAAATCTTCCGCTGTGCATTAGCTCATTTTAAGGATATTACTTGGAGTCATTCATGGCATATTTTGAAAGACGTTGCATTAGAGTCATTGAGTTCATCAAGATTATTATTAAGCCAATTATAGTTAGATGTATTATGAAATGGTGTGCATGCCGTCAACTTTCGTTGTAAAGAAAGTTTGTCTTTTAAAAACGAATGCAATGTTTGTAAAACGTATCATATAGAGGTCAAATACCTCGCGATGTAATCAACTATTGTGAATCGTTTATAATGTATATGAACGGGTCCTTTCATGACACTTGATCAACGTGATTATATTACAGTAAGTCATGCTGAGTTTCTAATGAAATATGATGATTCACAGATTATAACGTCATCATGTGCCATGTTACACGACTCTTACATTCTATCTTATATATAAACATATCAAGAACATAATTTCTTGATAGATCTATATTTTCTCTGAAATTCTGGTAATTTAACCAATCAAGATCGTGATATTATAATCACTCTCTTAGAACATTAGTCATATTCATTCGAAACTCCATACCTACGAATTCTGGACAATTACTCGCTTTACTAGAGGTCGAGAAGAGAATAAAAAGGCAAAGAGCTCCAAAATATAAGAGAAAATATAAAGCCCAATAACAACACAGAGGTTACAAACTGTGGATATTAATACGAATAGCAATATAAAGACACGGTAGAATTAAGAATAGTATCACGCCAAGGTAATAGTAAAAGTAAACAGATTCTTCTGGAGGAAGATTGAAAAGAAGGATGACAGAAATGATAATTAGGAAAATATCAAGGATTAGAACCGGATTAAGCATTTTCACAATCTTTTGGATGTATGAACTAAGAAAGAAAGTATAGGAATGGTGAGAATAATGGACCGGAAGAGCTTAACTTATAATGGAAATATCAGACAGAGTAATCGAGGCAGATTACCGTATTTAATTATAGAGATCTTAATTTCCTTATTCGCCGAAGAATCAAATCTTTTAGATTTCGAAGATTTTCTTTAAACCCCTTAAATTCCGGAATTCAACCGAGACAATGTCAAAAGATAGGACGAATATTATTTTCTAAATTCAACCTTGACTACATTAAAAGATAAGACACACTTTATTTTTTTAATTGCAACCAAGACAACGTCAAAAGCTAAGACGAATCTCTAATTCTTCATTTCACTCTTTTGTGATAACTTCACTCATACTCTTCACTTAAATGGATTGTTTATTCCATGTTACTCAATGATGATAAAAATTCTATTTATCAACTCATATTTGTCATGAAAACATTCTTATTGTTACCCATGACGACCTCGATCAAATTTTGGGGACGAATTTTTTTTAACGGGTAGGTACTGTGACAACTCGAAAATTTCCGACCAAATTTAAACTTCAATCTTTATATTATTCCGACACGATAAGCAAAGTCTGTAAAGTTGAGTTTTAAAATTTTTGAACTATTTCATGAAATCATTTGACCTTTGATTACTCCCAACGATTCACAAACAATTGTGTATAAATAGATGTATATATATATATATATATATATATATACATATATATATATGTGTGTGTGTGTGTGTGTGTGTGTGTGTGTGTGTGTGTGTATTTATAAATATAAAGCAAAGTATATATATATATAATGATTTGAAATAATACAATTTATTCATTAGAATTAAAAATATAAAATAAGATATAGAATAAATAAATTACTATTAAAATATATATATATATATATATATACATACATATATATATATATATATATATACATACATATATATATATATATATATATATATATATATATATATATATATATATATATATATATATATATATATATATATATATATATATATATATATATATATATATATATATATGAACATGATTTCTATAATTGGTGACTATAGTTATATTGTAATATATAAAAATGTATAAGTATTAAATATAAAAGATATGTTAAAATTTACATAATTAATAAATTATAATATTAAAACATTAAAAGTAAATACAAGATAAGAATATAGTTGTTGTAGTAATATAATTATCACTTTCATTATTATTATTAAAGACAATATTAATATTTGTATTATTAATATTATATAATACATAAATATAAAAATTGAAACATAAAACTTGTTATATGTTAAACCTTAATTGTATTATCATTAGATATTATTATTATTAAAGACACTATTTTTTTTATCATTAATAAACTTATTATCATTTTATGATTTTTGTATCATTATTACTTATTATTATTATTGATATAATTATTACTATTATTATTAAAATATTTATTAATTATTAATATTAATTTTAAAAAAAAAAGTCAAGAACTAGTACCATTCCGTTGCACATCTTAATCCAACTTTTTAAAATTTTATTTTCTGTCTGTAATCTGTTGGTGTCCACTTCAATTCCATTAGAAAACAAGAAATAATCTGTATAAATGATCTCCTACAATTAGAAAGAGAATTACAAACCAAAAACTTAGAAAATAAGCTCGTATCCTCTGTTCTTCACCTTTTTAACCATATTTTGATTTCGAATGAATTTTCAAAATGTAATAATACAGTCTTGTTAGGAATCATCTATCTAAACTATCTGATGGTTTTTAATCCTCAATTCTTTCTATTAATCTCTAATTTGAGAGTCAAAGTTTTGGGTTTTAAAAGTCAACTAAGTGTTCTTGAATCAAATTCGAGTTTGTTTTGATGTTTCCAGTTAATTTAATGATCCATAAAGATTATAGAAATGATTTACAGCACAATTCATGTTGTAATCATAACCTATAACATTCTTAATCTCAAAACCATATTTTGAGCTCATGTGTTCTTGACAGTGAGATACACAAACTTGAATTCGAAACAAATTTCAAAAACTAAAAATGCAGAGTTGTTAGGAATCATTTACTTAAACTTTCTTTAAAATCTCAAGTTCCAATTCTTAATAACGAATTCGAATTTGCGAGTCAAAGTTATTTTGTCAAAAGCCAACTAATTTGTTCATTGAGAAATTAGATTGTTTTGATGTTTTAAGTTCAATTGATGATTCCAATAGTTTTAAGGAATGATTTGAAACATATTCATGTTGTAAAGATTCTCCAAAACGAACTCAAAATTGAAAACATTAATTTTTTTTTTTTGAAGCTACCAGCTTCAGCAGTAGGCTTTTTCTTAGTTTTTTTTGAATTTTCTTAATTACAAGAACACTTTTATTTTTTGTTTCATGTTTGTTTAGAAGTCCTAAAACCATTTTGATGATTGACTATTAAGAATGAAGGTGTTTGATTGTTTAGATTTTGGTGAAGAATATGAAGTGGGTTGAAACATGTAATAGATAAGTATTTGGGTTTGTATTATAAATCAGAAAAACTGAAATGGAAGAATGGTTAAGGGCGTTGATGAGTGAGCGAGAGGTCTTGGGTTCAAGCGCGGCTTGGTGCAATCTTTTTAAAACTGACTCCTAAGGTAGTTTTATACTTTTAAAAATTATTATTATTATTATTATTATTATTATTATTATTATTATTATTATTATTATTATTATTATTATTATTATTATTGTTGTTGTTATTGTTATTGTTATTATTATGAGTATTATTATTAGTATTGTTAATATTATGGTTGATATACTTAAGTAATATAGTTATAACTACTAATATTATCATAGTTATAAGTATTAAAGTTATTATTATTATTATTATTATTATTATTATTATTATTATTATTATTATTATTATTATTATTATTATTATTATTATTATTATTATTATTATTATTTAAACTACTATTATTATTATTATAAGTGTGACTAATTACTAACATCATTACTATTATTTTTATAATTTTAGTATTAATATCCTTATTATGATTACGATTATTATTATTATGAACCTAATAAAATTAATTACCATATTGATTAATATTAAAACTAGTATCATTATAAATATTAGAATTATCATTATAAACATAAGTATTATTAATAATATCATTAGTAGTAATAAAATGGTTAAAATTATTATTATTATTAAGTATTAAGTATTATTATCAAAATGATTATTACCCTCATTACTGAATTTTTCATTTTATTAAAAACTACTATAATTATCATTATTATAAGATTTAGTATTAAAACTATCATTAACAGTAAAGTTTAATATTTTTATAGTTATTATTATACCATTACATTTACCCCTAAGATTAATAACATTATTATTTTTATTAGTAATAATAAGTATTAACATTTTTACCATTACAAATATTAATTTAAGTATTATTATAATTACTAGTTTCAACAAACAAATGATATACATATAAAAATATATTTAACATACATAACTTAACTATATTAATGCTTTTTATATACAAAAAGAATACACTTAATGAAATAATGAAAAATATATATAAGTTAATAATATAAAAGTTAAATCACTAATAATAATATATATTTGTTCGATTACGATTATATGTTTTAATATATATAATTGATATAGGTTCGTGAATCCGAGGTCAACCCTGCATTGTTCAGTTGTTCAATATCGTCATGTGTATTTTTACTACAAAATACAGTATTGTGAGTTTCATTTGCTCCCTTTTTAATTGCTTTTGCAATATATATTTTTGGGACTGAGAATACATGCGCTATTTTTTAACTGTTTTACGAAATAGACACAAGTAATTGAAACTACATTATATGGTTGAATGATCGAAGCCGAATATGCCCCTTTTTGCTTGGTAGCCTAAGAATTAGTAAACCGATCTACTAATTGACGCGAATCCTAAAGATAGATCTATTAGGCCTAACAAACCCCATCCAAAGTACCGGATGCTTTAGTACTTCGAGTTTTAATATCATGTCCGATGGATGTCCCGGAATGATGGGGATATTCTTATATGCATCTTGTTAATGTCGGTTACCAGGTGTTTAATCCATATGAATGATTTTTGTCTCTATGCATGAGACGTATTTTTATGAGAACTGGAAATGAAATTCTTGTGGTCTATTAAAATGATGAAAATGAATGATTATAATAAACTAATGAACTCACCAACCTTTTGGTTGACACTTTAAAGCATGTTTATTCTCAGGTATGAAAGAAATCTTCCGCTGTGCATTTGCTCATATTAGAGATATTACTTGGAGTCATTCATGACATATTTCAAAAGACGTTGCATTCGAGTCATTGAGTTCATCAAGATTATTAATAAGTAAATTATAGTTGAATATATTATGAAATGGTATGCATGCCGTCAACTTTCGATGTAATGAAAGATTGTCTTTTCAAAAATGAATGCAATGTTTGTAAAATGTATCATATAGAGGTCAAGTACCTCTCGATGTAACCAAATATAATGTATTCGTCCTTATGGATTAGGACGGGTCGTCTCATGTGGTATCAGAGCGGTGGTGTTAGCGAACCAGGTCTTGCATTAGTGTGTCTAACTGATAGTTGCTTAGATGCATTAGTGAATCTGGACTTTGACCGTGTCTGCATGTCAAAAGTTTTGCTTATCATTTCTAGTCGGAAATCATCTTCTTATCATCCTTAGGAAATTACCTACTTATCATTCTTAGTCTAGACATGTCTTACTGCCTCTATTGCATAGACAGTGTATAGATAAATTCATATCTTAGCGTATATGTTATTGTTACCTTTGCCTGACAGCTTCCGTAGATTCCTCCGTGACTTATGGGATTTTAGTATTATATATGCATATGTAAATTATGCATATGTAAATTATGTATTGCAGGGTACTAATCTACATCCTATAATCTATTTCTTATCGAAAATCCTTCATCTGATCGTACGAGATGAATCCTTCAACCAGTTCGAGTCCCTCAGATTTCGATAGCTATTCCGATAGTTATTCCGACAGCTATTCCGACATGGATATTCACCTAAGCTCTGAAAGCGGTGTCACCAGAATGAATCAATCAATCAGCCATCCCCAATTCATCTGATGGGTTCGTAGTCAACTTAATCAATGGAGACGCGAAGAAGGCGATCCTTTCCACCAACCAAATTGCCCTCTTGGCGAAGAACCTGAAGCACTTACCGGTGAATCTATCCAAAACACCATTTTCAGCCTCATTTCCAGAGTAGTTCGACACGATTATATTCTATCCACAATTCTAAACCTTATTCATCCGCTCATTCCGACCGACAATCATCCCGGAATAATAGAAGAAGTTAGCGAACTTCGCGCTCAAGTAAACAATTGGGAGAATATGGTGGAAAATTTACCAGCTTCAGCAACATCACCGGCACCAACAGTACCATCAGTAACAGCACCAGTACCATCAACAATCCATGCCTCAACATCTCATTCTGTACCTCGAGCATAATCTTCGTTTTACACCTTGTTCTACATCGATTAATTTTCGTTCTACGAATCGTTGTATATCATTTATCTTCATGGAACATGGCGATTATGTAATCTCTAAAGTCTTAGAGATTAGCTATTCTAGCTTAAATCGAAAAGCAAATGAGATTAATATCATATTAATTCATTAAATCCATGATTAAACCTGAAGAAAATATATATGTAAGTATATTTTCATAAAGATTGTAATTAAAAATTCTTTCGTACAAACTGTTAATGTTGAAAATATTTTAACGGGTAGGTAATACCCGAGGAATATTTAGATTTCACATTAATAAGTTACACTGTACATTCTTCGAATCTGATTCAATAGTCATTTTCTATCCTACTTTACGAATCCGTTCACCACAGAGTAACCATTTTCATTCAATTTCATAATTGGATTTTGACTTATTATAATCCAACAAGTGGCATAATGAAGAAAACATTTGACAAAATAAAATTTGTTAGAAACAAACAAATTAACTATGAGAAATTTTGTTAAGAATCCACGCTAACAAAATCCTAGCTAACTGTTCCTAGCTAACTATTAATTCCTTATTGTACATTTAATTATCGCAATTTAATTATCGCAATTTTATTTATCGTCATTTAATTTCTGTTATTTACTTACGCACTTTATTTATCGTCATTTAATTCCTGTTATTTATTTACGCATTTAAATATCGGGACACGCATACAAGGTTTTGACATATCATATCGACGCATATATATATATTATTTGGAATAACCATAGACACTCTATAAACAGTAATGCTGGAGTTAGCTATACAGGGTTGAGGTTGATTCTACAATAATATATATACTTTGAGTTGTGATCGAGTCTGAGACATGTACACGGGTCACGATACGTATTAATTAACTCGAATATTATATATTAAACTATATATGAATTATTGGACTGTTAACTGTGGACTATCGATTGTGGACTAATATCACTGGACAATTAAAATGAATTAAAATACTGATTATAGCATATGAAACTAAATAATTCTTCAAGTTTGCCACTTGATTTCATCTTAAACCTCATTTGTATCTTGACGATTACAGTCTGCGTTCAAACCTTTCATGATTCTTGAAAACACCTCAATCGAGAGGATGAACCAACTGCACTTAATCTACGAAAGAAAAGATTGATGCATATAGTTACACACCTGAAAACACTCGAAACCTGAGTAAACATTTAACACGTATCTGTGCTAGATCCTTTAGCATTATTATTACCCAAAATAACTTTACAATCCCTTTTCAAGGTAGTAAATTTTGTCACAGCTCCAGCAAGTCAACTTCAATTATTCGCTCGAATCAACCTTATTATAATCTAGATATATATGCGTGCTCTTTTATTGTTATCGGGGAACTTTTTATATTCCAACATATTACCATCAGCGTTTAATCATTTAAAAACACAATTCTCTTGAAACCACCTCGGATTGATAACCGATGATTTAGATATGGTAGCATTAAATGCAGAGGAAACAGCAAAATTATAGATAGTCTAAACGGCCAAAAGTTTGATAATAAAGAATGGAAGGTTGGGAACGCTCGATAGAAAATTTGGTACTAAAAAACGGATTGAGCTAACTCTGAAGGAGACTAAGGACAAATACAAGGACCATACCCTATATTCAAAGAATCCAGGTAATTCTGGATCCGTTGAAATCTTTAGCGAATATCTTGCTCTGTACTCATGTTAAAATCTTGCGGAAAATTTTTTCTTCATCAACCATCGAACTTAGAATTCCAAAATATCATCATAAATATCTTCGATATTTCTGAAGATATTTTCATAAATATTCTCGTTCGAAATCATTTATCGCTTCGTGCTATCTGTATTACATCAGAAAGAAAACTGTTTTAGTTTCTAAACTCTGAATGATTCGAATTTAAAATATGAATGTTTTTGAAGTAGTGTTGGAAACTGAAGCATGAGTTAGTATAATATAATGACACTTGATCAACATGATTATATTACAGTAAGTCATGCTGAGTTTCTAATAAAATATGATGATTCACAGATTATAACGTCATCATGTGCCATGTTACACGACTCTTACATTCTATCTTATATATAAACATATCAAGAACATAATTTCTTGATAGATCTATATTTTCTCTGGAATTCTGGTAATTTAACCAATTAAGATCGTGATATTATAATCACTCTCTTAGAACATTAGTCATATTCATTCTAAACTCCATACCTACGAATTCTGGACAATTACTCGCTTTACTAGAGGTCGAGAAGAGAATAAAAAGGCAAAGAGCTCCAAAATATAAGAGAAAATATAAAGCCCAATAACAACACGGAGGTTACAAACTGTGGATATTAATACGAATAGCAATATAAAGACACGGTAGAATTAAGAATAGTATCACCCCAAGGTAATAGTAAAAGTAAACAGATTCTTCTGGTGGAAGATTGAAAAAAAGGATGACAGAAATGATAATTAGGAAAATATCAAGGATTAAAACCGGATTAAGCATTTTCACAATCTTTTGGATGTATGAACTAAGAAAGAAAGTATAGGAATGGTGAGAATAATGGAACGGAAAAGCTTAACTTATAATGGAAATATCAGACAGAGTAATCGAGGCAGATCACCGTATTTAATTATAGAGATCTTAATTTCCTTATTCGCCGAAGAATCAAATCTTTTAGATTTCGAAGATTTTCTTTAAACCCCTTGAATTCCGGAATTCAACCGAGACAATGTCAAAAGATAGGACGAATATTATTTTCTAAATTCAACCCTGACTACATCAAAAGATAAGACACACTTTATTTTTTTAATTGCAACCAAGACAACGTCAAAAGCTAAGACGAATCTCTAATTCTTCATTTCACTCTTTTGTGATAACTTCACTCATACTCTTCACATAAACGGATTGTTTATTCCATATTACTCAATGATGATAAAAATTCTATTTATCAACTCATATTTGTCATGAAAACATTCTTATTGTTACCCATGACGACCTCGATCAAATTTCGGGGACGAAATTTCTTTAACGGGTAGGTACTGTGACAACCCGGAAATTTACGACCAAATTTAAACTTCAATCTTTATATTATTTCGACACGATAAACAAAGTCTGTAAAGTTGAGTTTTAAAATTTTTGAACTATTTCATGAAATCATTTGACCTTTGATTACTCCCAACGATTCACGAACAATTGTGTGTGTGTGTGTGTGTGTATATATATATATATATATATATATATATATATATATATATATATATATAAACCAAAGTATATATATAATGATTTGAAATAATACAATTTATTCATTAGAATTAAAAATATAAAATAAGATATAGAATAAATAAATTACTATTAATATATATATATATATATATATATATATATATATATATATATATATATATATATATATATATATATATGAACATGATTTCTATAATTGGTGACTATAGTTATATTGTAATATATAAAAATGTATAAGTATTAAATATAAAAGATATGTTAAAATTTACATAATTAATAAATTATAATATTAAAACATTAAAAGTAAATACAAGATAAGAATATAGTTGTTGTAGTAATATAATTATCACTTTCATTATTATTATTAAAGTCGATATTAATATTTGTATTATTAATATTATATAATACATAAATATAAAAATTGAAACATAAAACTTGTTATATGTTAAACCTTAATTGTATTATCATTAGATATTATTATTATTAAAGACACTATTATTTTTTTTATCATTAATAAACTTATTATCATTTTATGATTTTTGTATCATTATTACTTATTATTATTATTATTGATATAATTATTAATTATTACTATTATTATTAAGATATTTATTAATTATTAATATTAATTTTAAAAAAAAAGTCAAGAACTAGTACCATTCCGTTGCACATCTTAATCCAACTTTTTCAAATTTTGTTTTCTGTCTGTAATCTGTTAGGTGTCCACTTCAATTCCATTAGAAAACAAGAATTAATCTGTATAAATGATCTCCTACAATTAGTAGGAGAATTACAAACCAAAAACTTAGAAAATAAGCTCGTATCCTCTGTTCTTCACCTTTTTAACCATATTTTGATTTCGAATGAATTTTCAAAATGTAATAATACAGTCTTGTTAGGAATCATCTATCTAAACTATCTGTAAGTTTTCAATCCTCAATTCTTTCTATTAATCTCTAATTTGAGAGTCAAAGTTTTGGGTTTTAAAAGTCAACTAAGTGTTCTTGAATCAAATTCGAGTTTGTTTTGATGTTTCCAGTTAATTTAATGATCCATAAAGATTATAGAAGTGATTTGCAACACAATTCATGTTGTAATCATAACCTATAACATTTTTAATCTCAAAACCAAAATTTTGAGCTCACGTGTTCTTGACAGTGAGATACACAAACTTGAATTCGAAACAAATTTCAAAAACTAAAAATGCAGAGTTGTTAGGAATCATTTACTTAAACTTACTTTAAAATCTCAAGTTCCAATTCTTAATAACGAATTCGAATTTGCGAGTCAAAGTTATTTTGTCAAAAGTCAACTAATTTGTTCATTGAGAAATTAGAGCTTGTTTTGATATTTTAAGATCAATTGATGATTCCAATAGTTTTTAGGAATGATTTGAAACATATTTTATGTTGTAAAGATTGTCCAAAACGAACTCAAAATTGAAAACATTAATTTTTTTTTTTAGAAGCTACCAGCTTCAGCAGTAGGCTTTTTCTTAGTTTTTTTTGAATTTTCTTAATTACAAGAACACTTTTATTTTTTGTTTCATGTTTGTTTAGAAGTCCTAAAACCATTTTGATGATTGACTATTAAGAATGAAGTTGTTTGATTGTTTAGATTTTGGTGAAGAAGATGAAGTGGGTTGAAACATGTAATAGATAAGTATTTAGGTTTGTATTATAAATCAAAAAAACTGAAATGGAGGAATGGTTAAGGGTGTTGATGAGTGAGCGAGAGGTCACGAGTTCGAGCCCGGCTTGGTGCAATCTTTTTAAAATTGACTCCTAAGGTAGTTTTATACTTTTAAAAATTATTATTATTATTATTATTATTATTATTATTATTATTATTATTATTATTATTATTATTATTATTATTATTATTATTATTATTATTATTATTATTGTTATTATTGTTGTTGTTGTTATTATGAGTATTATTATTATTAGTATTGTTAATATTATGGTTGATATACTTAAGTAATATAGTTATAACTACTAATATTATCATAGTTATAAGTATTAAAGTTATTATTATTATTATTATTATTATTATTATTATTATTATTATTATTATTATTATTATTATTATTATTATTATTATTATTATTATTATTATAAGTGTGACTAATTACTAACATCATTACTATTATTTTTATAATTTTAGTATTAATATCCTTATTATGATTACGATTATTATTATTATGAACCTAATAAAATTAATTACCATATTGATTAATATTAAAACTAGTATCATTATGAATATTAGAATTATCATTATAAACATAAGTATTATTAATAATATCATTAGTAGTAATAAAATGGTTAAAATTATTATTATTATTAAGTATTAAGTATTATTATCAAAATGATTATTACCCTCATTACTAAATTTTTCATTTTATTAAAAACTACTATAATTATCATTATTATAAGATTTAGTATTAAAACTATCATTAACAGTAAAGATTAATATTTTTATAGTTATTATTATACCATTACATTTACCCCTAAGATTAATAACATTATTATTTTTATTAGTAATAATAAGTATTAACATTTTTACCATTACAAATATTAATTTAAGTATTATTATAATTACTAGTTTCAACAAACAAATGATATACATATAAAAATGTATTTAACATACATAACTTAACTATATTAATGCTTTTTATATACAAAAAGAATACACTTAATGAAATAATGAAAAATATATATAAGTTAATAATATAAAAGTTAAATCACTAATAATAATATATATCTGTTCGATTACGATTATATGTTTTAATATATATAATTGATATAGGTTCGTGAATCCGAGGCCAACCCTGCATTGTTCAGTTGTTCAATATCGTCATGTGTATTTTTACTACAAAATACAGTATTGTGAGTTTCATTTGCTCCCTTTTTAAATGCTTTTGCAATATATATTTTTGGGACTGAGAATACATGCGCTATTTTTATAACTGTTTTACGAAATAGACACAAGTAATTGAAACTACATTATATGGTTGAATGATCGAAGCCGAATATGCCCTTTTTTGCTTGGTAGCCTAAGAATTAGTAAACCGATCTACTAATTGACGCGAATTCTAAAGATAGATCTATTGGGCTTAACAAACCCCATCCAAAGTACCGGATGCTTTAGTACTTCGAGTTTTAATATCATGTCCGATGGATGTCCCGGAATGATGGGGATATTCTTATATGCATCTTGTTAATGTCGGTTACCAGGTGTTCAATCCATATGAATGATTTTTGTCTCTATGCATGGGACGTATTTTTATGAGAACTGGAAATGAAATTCTGGTGGTCTATTAAAATGATGAAAATGAATGATTATAATAAACTAATGAACTCACCAACCTTTTGGTTGACACTTTAAAGCATGTTTATTCTCAGGTATGAAAGAAATCTTCCGCTGTGCATTTGCTCATATTAGAGATATTACTTGGAGTCATTCATGACATATTTCAAAAGACGTTGCATTCGAGTCGTTGAGTTCATCAAGATTATTATTAAGTCAATTATAGTTGAATATATTATGAAATGGCATGCATGCCGTCAACTTTCGATGTAATGAAAGATTGTCTTTTCAAAAACGAATGCAATGTTTGTAAAATGTATCATATAGAGGTCAAGTACCTCGTGATGTAACCAAATGTAATGTATTCGTCCTTATGGATTAGGACGGGTCGTCTCAATATAACACATCGTAAAATTTATCAATACAATCAATAAGCAGTATAAAAGCTTAAATCAACAACATTTTTTCAGTTATTTATATTTTTTAAAGGTGAAGTTTTTAAGCTATGAAAGTCTACAATAGTATATTAAATTTTATTTATTTATACAAGAGGAATTGATGTCTAAAAATACAATCTATATAAACTTAAGGGTTCAATTGATCAAGTTTAAATGTTAAGTTAAAATTTTGAAATAAAAAGAAGAGTTAAAATGTAAAATTATATAACATTGAAGGTTGAATTGTGTAGATAATGATTTTTAAGAATTGAAAGAGTATAGCTTGTACTATCTTCTTCACCTTTTTCAGATGGGGAGTGATTCGTACATCACCAGTTTTTAGCCATACACCACCAAACATGCATTATGATGTACTGTACAACACTGTAAAACATGTTCAGTGGTGTATGACTAAACATTAGTGGTGTACGAATCATCACCCTTTTCATATTTGTAAAATACGTAAATGAAGATGTAGTTTAAGGACTTCAAATAATCAATATTTTTTTTCTCTTCATCCTGCTCACAACGAATTATATCAAACGAAATTTGTTAAACGGATTTATATCCATATGTATTGTTAGCCCGTATTCTGTAAGAGCTCATTGACTTAACTAGCCCATTAGGTTCATTGTCTAGAGGGTTATATTTTGTTGGTCATGTCACGACTGTAAGCATTCAACGATATCAATTCATCATTCATTAACCTAGTATTAGACGCTAGCAGTAAACCCTAAATATGTTTTTTCCTTTATGGCATCTTCAATCATCCTCTATTCATGGCTCTTACTCGAAAATATGACAAGATCTACACTATAACCTGAGTTACACGTCTAATTCCAATCATCGCTAAACTCAACTACACTCATTGGAGCACGCTCTTTGGAACACACTGTGCTGCTTTCAATGTCGACATCTTCCTCGATGTAACATCCACAACTGAACCAGTCACCAACGAGTAGAAAAAGGCAAGTGCTATTATGTCATGAGATGGATCTTTTTAATCATCTCTGAACCGCTTCTTGAACGAATTCTATATTTTAGAACGATGTCTTCTCATGAAGCATGAGAATTTTGTAGATACTTTTTCACAACAACAAGCGTTCAAAACTATTGAAGTTACTGCAGAGCTACGATCAATCAACATTGGGGATCAAACTGCTGAATCATACTTCAAGAAAATTGATTAAGTATCATCCATGCTTAGCAATCTCGGTTCAAAAATTGATGAAGACGAACTTGTAACTTATGTGATAAACAGTCTTAATGATAAGTTCCCACATGTTATTCATATTATCCTCCACATCAATCCTTTTCCCGTCTTAACACTGTTCGCTCCTTGATCACTTCGGAAGAAATGCAACTTTAACGAAAAATGCGAGCGAATCCAGACACGGGAACACCTTCGGCTCCTACTTCTCTCGTGGCTCAAGAAATTGCAATAGACCGGACTAACTCACGACCATAGAATACTACACCACATGTTTGACTAAACTTCGTGGTCATTGTCGTTTCGGGGAAAAGTGCAGGTACCGTCACCATGCTATGGGTACTGCGCGCTCCTGGAAACCCTACACCAAACAGTGGAAACGACCGACCTCATGAGGATACACAGGGCCAACTGTTGGGTATAATTGCGGAACAACAAAACTACATATCTCAACAACACTACTCACGACCCACAGTTCCTTCTATTTCCACGTATGGCCCTCGTACTCTATTAGCCCACTTGACAAGTCCACCAGGTTTCCCACCTTTTTATGCTAATTATATTGGGATTTATCCCCAAATTTCTCTTAATGGGCTTAACTACGCACAACTGTCCACTGCTAACGGGCAACAATAGTCGCTAACTGGTCCTATGGTTGGACAACTGGTACACGAGCCTCGGCTAGCAGCTTACTACAGTGGACTGACACCTAATTTTGGCCCCTTTACTGTTTCGCAACAGCCCAACAAGGAGACGATTGTACCAGATGCTTTTACTGCTAATGCTCTTCTAGATTATGGCAATTCATGTTAGACTATGGACACTGGTGTGTCCACTCACCTTACCTCTAGCATTAAAAATTTAAGTACTGCTTTTAATTATTGCATTCATCTTTCGTTAACTGTTGGTGATGGGAATTTAATTCCCGTTGTCTTAACTGGTCATAGCGTATTGCCTAATGTCAATAAATCCCTTCACCTTTGTAGTGTCCTTGTTACGCCTAACATTGTTAAAAATCTTATTTCTGTTTTTCATTTTGGTCGTGATAATAAAGTTTTTGTTTCTTTGACGGGTTAATTTTTTTGTGAAGGATTACTTAACTCGCCACCTACTCCTCCCATGTGACAGCACCAAAGATCTCTATCCACTCACGACTCAGACACCTTCACCAGCTCATCATGCTCTCATCACAACCCCCAACATCTTAAATGTTTTTCATCGTCTTATCTATAATAGTTCTATTGCATGTAATAATACGAAGTCTCCCGTACTTTGTCATGCTTGTCAGCTTGGCAAACATGTAAGACTTCCATTAAGTAGTACTGTTTCTCATGTTACTTCTTTATTTGACATTGTTCACTCGAATTTATGGACATCACCTATTCCGAGTCTTAGTTGTTAATAATACTATGTTCTCTCTATAGATCATTACTCGCATTATTTATGGGTTTACGTAATAAATCTGACATCTTAGATAAATTTATTCGGTTTTGCGCTTATATTAAAACTCAATTTAATTATGAATTTAACACTTTCCAATGTGACCATGGTGGGAATTCGACAACAACAAAATTCACCCACTTATTCAAAATAACGGTATTCAAATTCGTTTCTCCTGTCTTCAAACTTCTTAGCAAAATGGTAAATCTGGACGCATTATTCGCACCATTGATAACTCATTCGCACCTCTCTTTTCCAGCCACATCTTCCTCCTACCTTTTGGGCTGAGGCGCTCCATATGGCCACATTTTTTAAATCTCCTTCCCTCTTCTGCCATTAATCACGATATCCCTCACAACCGCCTGTACAAATATCAACCCAACTACTTCACTCTCCTTGTCTTCGGTTGTCTCTGCTATCCTGACCTCAATGACACCACGCTCCCCGCTCCATAACATGCATCTTCCTCGGGTACTCATCAAACCTCCGGGCTACCGTTTTCTTGATCAAGCCACTCACAAAATCATTCTCTCCCGTCACGCCACTTTCGACGAGACTTCCTTTCCCTACAGTTCCACCACTACCTCCCCACCTCCTACATGAGTTCCTCAACCGGCAATCTAACCTTCTCTTTTGTAACCTCTTTGACACACCTCCTACTCCACCACGAGGCTCCTTCACCTCAAACCACTGTGCCAGCTCCACCCACTCCCGATGCCCTACCCACTTCTATCCCTCAAAACACTACGTCCACTCACCCCATGGTTACCCGCTACCATCTTGGCACCACCAAACGTGTTCAACGCATAAATCGTCTTGTCACTACCCCAACTCCCACCCCAAAATCATATTCCCATGTTCTTAACGACCCTATATGATAGAAGAATATAATGCTTTATTTAAAAATGGTATTTGGACCCTTGTGCCTTGCCCCGCGGACACAGACATAGTTCGCTCCATGTGGTTGTTTAAGCATATGTATAATGCAGATGGTACATTGAGCAGGTAAAAGGCTCGAGTAGTTGCTAATGGACGCAACCAACAAAAGTCTCTGTACGGCATAAAGCAGGCTCCTCGTGCCTGGTTCCATAGGTTTGTCGGGTATGCTGAGCGGTTTGTTTTCAGCATAGCAGATGTGACACATCCCTGTTTATCTACAATTAGGGCACAAATACAACATACTTGTTATTATATGTGGATGATATTATTTTGACAGCCTTGCCGACAACTTTTTATCATCGAGTTATCACCTCCTTGCATAAGGAGTTCTCGATGAACCTTGTCCCGTTGAATTATTTTCTAGGTATTTCCGTCACTCGTACTTCTTCTGGAATGTTTCTCTCTCAGAAAAGTATGCCTCTAAGTTCATTGAGTGTGCATACATGGTTTATTGTAATCCTAGCGGGAACCTGAATTGACACTAACACCAAACTTACCATTTATTGTCCCCGGGTTAAGGATCGCACGTTGTACCGTAGACTTGTGGGCGCACTTCAGTACATTATCTTTACTCGATCAGATATTTCCTACGTTGTGCAGCATATATGTTTATTCATGAATGATCCTCGGGAGCCTCACCTGACAGCTCTGTGAAGGATCCTTCGCTACGTTCAGGACACTCTGGATCTTGGTCTTCAGGTATTCGCGTCTTCCACCACTTCATTGGTTGCATACTCTAATGCAGACTGGGCAGGTTGTCCATCCATTCGTCGCTCCACCTCAGGGTACTGTGTGTTTTTGGAGAATAATTTGCTCTCTTGGTCCTCTAAGCACCAACATACTCTATCTCGCTCTAGTGCCGAAGATGAGTACCGCGGCATTTCAAACTTCATTACAGAGACATGATGGATCCGTAATCTCCTCCGTGAGCTCCATTGTCCGCTTTCCTCAGCTACTCTAGTCTACTATGACAACGTTAGTGAGGTTTACATGCCTGTCAATCCTGTTCAACATCAGCGAACCAACACATTGAGATAGACATGCACTTTGTTCGAGACCTTGTTCTAAAAGGCCACGTGTGTGTGCTTCATGTTCCTTCGCGCTACTAGTTTCAGATATCTTAATCAAAGGTCTCCCTACGACACTCTTTGATGAGTTTTGATCCAGTTTGTGCGTCCACCCTACTCTCGCTACAACTGCGGGTGGATGTTAACGGATTTATAATCATAAATGTATTGTTAGCCTGAATTATGTAAGGGCCCATTGGTTTAAGTAGCCCATTCGGTTTTATTGTCTAGAGGGTCATATATTGTTGGGCATGTCACGGCTGTAAATATTCAACGACATCAATTCATCATTCATTAACAAAATTTCGATCACTGGAGCCCGGTTGGTGAAGGCTAATCCCTGCCAAAAGACAACGCTAATAACAACTGAAACCACTAAAATTTACATTTACTATTAATTACAAAACAAACATACCGGCTACAACATCACGTAGTCTCAAATAAGAATGTGCAACTCTCCAATCTCTCATTCGCGATAGATGCTGCTCTTTACAGGATCATGCAACTCGATTAACTAATACATGTACTATAAGACAGGTATATTTACGCTCCGTTGAGCATAACTGACTGAAAAGGCACCCTTTTGATATCGACAAACGTTGAAAACTCATTGTTGATAGGTTGTTTCCATGGTTCCCCATCCATCTGCATAAAAGCTTCTTTCCATGCTCCACCCCGCAACTCAAACCGAATTTCTGTAGCCTGGAAAAAAAAAATGTAAAACAAACAAAGTAATTAAACAGTTTGTTCCTTTTGCTAGTAAGATTATATGAAATGTAACTGACCAAGTTAAGTAACTACCTGGGCGATATGTTTAGCTGAAATTAGATCAACCATAACAAAAGATGCATGCCATCCATGTTTAAACCCGAAAATTTCTAACAGACCATCATCTGCATTAGCCTCAACAAACCCTTTCTGCATACAATATATGAAATATGACATTAAACATGTATCATTTACTACTCAAATAAATGGTTAACAGAGAAAATGTACGTGTAAAAAGAATTTTTGTGCATAAACGAACTGGGCTGTTAACCATTTCTTAAAGATGTTCGGATACAGAATGTGTCTAATTATGATCCAAATCAGAATCCAAAACCGGTTTTTTTTTTTTTTTTAACCGAACAAATGTTACCTTTTCTAAATATTCTGGCTTCAATTTACCCCATGGATTCCTGCCACTAGCATAGCTATGAAGATTCAAAGCGACTATTGACCTAACACTGAAACACACACACACACACACAGACACACAAAGACACATAAGGCAAAAAAAATTGCATGTTCAGAAATTCATTGAAAAGTTATCATATCTAAAAGAACTACGGAGTATTAAAAGGAAGATTATCGTAAACATAAACAAAATATGATTTACGACAGTAATAAAAAAACAAAGATAGCGTCCATACCTTGATGGGATAGTAACTGGGTCCCATGTTGTGCTGTTAAGTCTTTTAACATGGAACTTCAAGATGTTATTGAGTCCCCTGCATTCACCAAATTAAATTTGCAAACTAGATAAGAACATCACTATAATTCAACTCTATACGTGGTCATTGAAAGACATTTAACTCTAAATATGTTTATTCGAATTACTTGAACATGTCGAAAAGATAAAACTTAAAATATTAGCTTAGAAAAAAGTATATCAACAAAATAAAATCACCCAAAACGCACTTTTAGAGCATCAAAACCTTTAACCTCCATAAGTTATTTACTTTAAGAACATTATTTTGTTGGTTAACTGACACACACATACACACATTTGTAATGATAGTTGACACTAATAATGAAACATAATTGACACAATGATGGTCTAAAAACTTGTTGACAGAATACTTTTATTTTGGGTCAACCCATTTTATTTACGCAACCAGAGCAATGCAACTAATACCCTCCAAAGCTGAAGGAAGTCTGTGTGCAGTATTTATCTTATGAACCAATTTTCATTTATTAAAATGTTAAAATAAGTTTCTGAGTAGATTTTTTTTGGTTTAAAAGAGACAACTTATAGATTGTTTATATATATATATATATATATATATATATATATATATTTTAATAAAAGGACCTTGGATATGTGCGAAGCTAGATACTCTATGCACTTAGAAGACTTACATAACACTTCAAATTACTATATATCATACCTTAGACCTGGAGCAGCTATACAAGGCGTAAAAAACCAACCTTGTTTGCAACTATAACTCGAGTAAATTATCTGCAACGGATATTTTGTCCATAAAGATCGTAAACCCCTAAAATAATTAATTGATTAACTTCCTAATATGTATATGCCAACTCACATTGGAGGTGGCAGATGTGCAGGTACAGCAGGATGTGTAGTGTGGCAAAACATGACCTTTTATGTAGTAGATTGGGTTGACCCGAAACACTTTATGTACAAAAATTATAAAATCTTGATACATAGTTAGCGGAGTATATCGAATATGATTATATAAACTATATTATATCAAATTTATACTGCATAAAAGTACACTTTTGGCAACTTTTGCCAATTAACAAGTTTCATTTTTAGAATTATTTTCTTATTAACCCGCGTCAAAACATAACCCAAATGTGCCCATTAATAAGTAAATGGGCCAATTTTGACCTCTACTTGTATTCACTCAAGCAAAAGTGGATAATGAGAAGACATAATGATAAACTAATTTACAAAAAGTGGAATAAAGGTTGGACCTTGTTTGAAATTGGACCTTTTGCAAGGTAAGGTTTCTCATTCCGTAAATGATGAAATCCGTAAGCCACTTGAGCATCCATTCCTACAGTGTAAAAAAATTACATTCCATATAAATAACATAAAACATAATTAACCTAAAGCAGAGTGTACAAGCGCCAAAGCGGCAAAACCTGGTTCTACATGAACTTTGTTGTACATGTATACAAAATAATAAAGTTATGATCAAAATCTAACAATTGTAGCTGTCTTTTATAAGCATTTTTTTTTTTTTTTTTTTTTTTTTTTTTTTTTTTTTTGAAAAGCAAATAATATTATTAATAATGGAATATCAAAGTTACAAGGCCCTATGTATACTATACAATTGTGAAATGGAGATGCACATTCAGGAACTAATTTAGCGAGGGTAGCGACGAGAACTATAACAAACTAAAGAGGGAATATGAACTTGAAGAAACAAGCCGAGAAAGAGAGGGAAACAGTGACGATCCAGCGCCTACAAAGCTTCCACACTCTATCCCGATTAATCAGACCCTCGATAGAAGAAATAGAATTCGCAGCTACACTACATTGAGAGGGTATGTCAACCTATGCCGACGACACGATGTGGTGGGTCCGCGACGAAGAAGGAAGGATTGATGAGCCATTGGTGCCACATGATTGATTTCTTTTTGCGCAATCTTTTAGATATCCAAGATAGGATTAAAGTGGAAGGTTAAAAAAACTTCTCTTTAATTCCTTTGGCCTGGTTTTCATTATGTTCGTCTTAATCAGTGTCAGTATGAAGGCTATATCTTTAAACATTAGAAGTTTTAAAATCGGGGGAAAGGTTGATGTTGTTGGGTGGGTTAGACGCTTAATAGTTAAAGAAAAACCTTCCTTTTTGGCGTTACAAGAAACGAAGCTACACCTTGTGGACTTGAACTGGATTCAATCTCTATGGGGATCGGCTAATTGTAATTTCATCCAAAAGGAAATGGTGGGAAAATCGGGAGGCCAATTGCTTATTTGGGATACAATTGATTTTGAAGGTATTGACGTGATTAACTCTGACTTTTTCATGGGCATTAAAGGGGTTTGGAAAAGTTCGGGTGCTAGTTTCAACATTGTTAACGTGTATGGTCCGCACGATGACATTAATAAAAAGCGTTTGTGGAACTCCCTACACAACTTAATTGATGGTAATGATGAAGCGTGGTTGTTATGTGGTGATTTCAATGAAGTGAGGAACCAATATGAAAGACTAAATTGTGAATTCATTGAATATAGAGCTCGTCTTTTTAATGATTTTATTACAGATACTAGTTTGATCGAAATCCCTCTTGGAGGTCGTAATTTCACTCGGGTTAGTGATGATGGTATTAAATTTAGTAAAATTGATCGTTTTCTTGTTAACCAACGTTTTGTCAATTTGTGGAAAGATCTCACAGCTTTAGCTTTAGATAGGCATCACTCGGATCACTGCCCGATTATTTTAAAAGATGAAGATAGGAATTTCGGTCCTAAACCGTTCAAGATTTTTGATGCTTGGTTAGATGATGAAGAAATTGAGTCGGTTATTCGTGATGCGTGGGTATTACCGGTGGAAAATAACGTTCGTAAAGATTGTGTGTTTCGGAACAAACTCAAAAATGTAAAAAATGCTTTAAGAATGTGGAGTAATGGCAAATACAATAAATTAGATGTTGAAATAGAATATCTCAGATCAGTGGCAATGGAATTCGAATTACAAGCTGAAAATGGACCTCTTAGCGGGCCCGACCTAGATCTATGGAGGGAGACGCGAAAGAAATGGGGAGACAAAGAAAGAATCAAAATTGATATGCTAAAACAAAAAGCCCGAGTCCGTTGGGTTGTTGAAGGGGACGAAAATACTAAATTTTTTCACTCGGTAATAAAAAGAAACAACAACAAGAGTAATATTCGTGGGTTGAAAATAAATGGTGTTTGGAACGACTCTCCTAAGGATATTAAAGTTGAAGCACACAAACATTTTAGCCATGTTTTTAAAGAATCAAATTTTGAACGACCGAGTCTTGAAGATTTATCATATCCATCGCTCTCAATTGATGAAGCAAATGCTCTAGAGGTACATTTTGATGAAAAAGAAATTTTCAATGCTATTTGTGATTGTGGAAGTAACAAAGCCCCGGGTCCCGATGGTTTTAACATGAGATTTTTTAAAAAATATTGGGAAATTATCAAAGTCGAGTTAATTGAGGCAATTATGTGGTTTTGGGATAAGTCGGAATTCTCAAGGGGATGTAATGCATCTTTTGTCTCTTTAATTCCTAAGAGAGTTGATGCATTAGGGTTTGGTGACTATCGACCCATCAGTCTTATTGGTAGTTACTACAAAATCATTTCAAAGATCCTATCTAACCGACTTAGGAAGACTATTCCGTCTTTGATTGGTCCGGAACAAAGTGCTTTTTTAAAAGATAGATTTATTCTTGATGGGGCTTTAGTTGTTAATGAAAGCATCGGTTTTTTAAAATCATCCAAACAAAAAGGTGTTCTCTTTAAAGTCGATTTTGAAAAGGCGTTTGATTGTCTTAATTGGAATTTTCTTATGGAAGTAATGAAAAGTATGGGTTTCGGTGTCAAATGGAGGAAGTGGATATATGCATGCTTGAGTTCGGCTTCCATTTCTATTCTCATCAATGGGTCGCCGACAAACGAGTTTAACCTAAGTCGGGGGGTACGACAAGGGGACCCGCTATCTCCTTTTTTATTCATTCTGGCCGCAGAAGGGTTGAACATTTTAGTCAAAGCGGCTATGAACTCGGGCCTATTAAAAGGTGTGGAAATTGGGAGGGATAAAGTATTGTTATCGCATCTTCAATACGCCGATGATACTATTTTTCTTGGGAAATGGTCTAGAGAAAATGTCTACAGTATTCGAAACCTCCTAAAATGCTTTGAGTTGGCCTCGGGGTTAAAAGTTAATCTCCAAAAAAGTTGCCTATATGGTATTGGTGTAGATTTTGATGAAGTAAATCATGTGGCTAATCGTATTGGTTGTCAAGTCGGAAAGTTTCCGTTTTCTTATCTTGGTTTAACAATTGGGTCGAGGATGAATAAATCAAGTGACTGGATCCCGGTAATTGACAAGTTTAAAAAAAGATTATCAAGTTGGAGAATGCGATCGATGTCATTTGGGGGAAGAATAGTCCTTATTAACTCGGTTTTATCTAGTCTCCCATTGTATTATTTCTCACTCTTCCGTGCTCCGCAATGCGTGTTAAAAATTCTTGAGAGGTTACGTCGTTCTTTCTTTTGGGGCGGGTCAGATTCGGGTTCTAAAATTGCTTGGGTTAAATGGGAACATGTCACTATGTCTTTTGAAAATGGGGGGTTAAATATTGGGAATTTAAATAACAAAAATCTTGCTCTATTGGGAAAGTGGTGGTGGAGGTTTAAAACCGAAGCCGATTCACTCTGGGTTAGAATAATTCGTAGTATTTATGGTTCGAATGGTGGTTTGGAGTTGGATCCCGATTCACTTCGGGTTTCATTTCCGGGCACTTGGTATAACATTATTGTTGCAGGAAAAGCAATAGAAGATCTTGGCATTAGTTTCAAAAATTCTTTCGTCAAAAAAATTGGAAACGGAAACTCAACATCATTTTGGGACGACTTGTGGATCGGGAATGTTAAACTGAGCTCCAGATTCACAAGACTATATCAGCTAGAGAGGACCAAGGCAGCTACAGTTAATTCTCGTATTCAAATCACAGATGCAGGGCCTGTTTTCATTTGGGATTGGGCTCGCAGGCCCACTGGCAGAAGTGAGACTGAGCTGGCGAACCTTATCACTCTTATTTCGGCCCACAATTTTCATCAGGGGGAACGTGATTCTTGGCAATGGTCTCTTGCTTCGTCCGGATTGTTTACGGTCAAGAAACTCTCAAAACTCATCAATGATCAGTATCAAGCGAACCATATTGGGAACATGGAGACATTGCGAAATAAACTAGTTCCTAGAAAGTTGGAAATCTTTGTTTGGCGTGCGCTCAAAAGGCGATTACCGGTGAGGTGTGAACTTGATAAAAGAGGCGTCGATTTACATACCGTGCGTTGTCCACTATGCGATGATGACTTAGAATCCGTTGATCACTCTCTGATTTTCTGCAAACACTCAATGGAGCTTTGGAATCGTGTATATGGATGGTGGAACTTGGGGCAATTTTCAAACCTAAGCGTTGGGGAAATTCTTCGTGGAAACTTATCGAGTATGGCTTCCGAGTTTGGGAAACAAATTTGGCAAGCAATAGAATGGGTTTGTGCATATTTTATTTGGAAAAATCGGAACAATATGGTCTTCCGCGGTAAAAGTTGGACCGCTCCGGTGGCTCTAAATGAAATTCAAATTAAATCCTTCGAATGGATTTCGAGAAGAACAAAAGGAAAAAATTTCGATTGGTTGACTTGGTTGAATAATCCTAGTGTTTATCTTAGTATGACTTAGATTCGTGTATTGGTTTTTTGCAATCTTTGCAAATTAGCTCTTGCGTTTTTGTTTTTTTTTGAGTTGGGCCTTTCTTTTGTTGGTCCTTCTCATTCTTCTGTTCTTCGGTTGGTTTTTATTTCAATTCTACTTGCCTTTCAAAAAAAAGATATCCAACTATAACTTTGAGTTTGTATTTCGGAGAGAATCGAGACGGGAGACCACATTTTTTTGGAAAATACATTTAAGTTTCTATGTTTCCATATTGTGTAGCATGTGATCCATTTGGTTGCTTGCCATATCAAGTTTCCGAGTTTGTTGAGAGCGAAGGCTTGATCATTGATAATCGCATCGTTTACATTGGAGATTAGTGTGTTGTCTTGGGCCCACCAGTCAAGAACGTGTTTCCATATTAGAGCCGATTTCGGGCATAGTCCGAGAATGTGATCAGTGGTTTCGATTTCCAATTCACATAAAGGGCACAATGTGGAATCGAGATCAATGCCACGTTTGTCTAACTCGGATCTTACCGGCAACTTTTTTTGTAGGGCTCGCCATATGAAGATGAAGACTTTTTGAGGCACAAGTTTGTTGTGGGGTATCGTTGTGTTAAGAGTGTTACCACCAAATTTTAATATGTTAATCAGATGTGACATAGATTTGGTGGTGTAGGTACCCGAGGGATCAAGAGTGTATTTCCAGGAATCGGGTTTGGCGGATAATGTGACCGATGAGATGATGTTGTTTAATTCCATTAATTCGTTAAGAGCTCGGCCAAACGGAGGTCTTGTCCAACACCAATTTCCAAAAGAGGAGCCGTTTTCTTGTGTAATTCTTTCAGCGACAGTTGCAACTTTGTTAGTCTCGAGCATATATAACCTGTGAAAAAGTGTGCTGAAACGTTCTGAGCCAAACCAAATGTCGTTCCAGAAATCGATGGAGGTGCCATTTCCGAAACTTTTTGTGATGGAGGATGAAAAACCAGTGCCTAAGTTGTTAGCAGCCTTGCCAGCTTTAATGATTTCTTTCCAAACCGTGCGACCTGAAATGTTCCTGCAAGAAACGTTAGAGTCCAGCCCCCCCCCTTCCCATAAATACTTGTGATAATTTTGACCCATAATGCATTTTCCTCATTTTTAAATCGCCACCACCATTTACATAGTAGTGAGATGTTTTTGCTGAAAAGAGAGCCAATGTTTAAACCACCATTATCGTACGGTAGAATAATTTGATCCCATTTTATCCAATTAATTTTATTTTCAGAGGATGACCCACCCCAGAAAAATTTGCGTCTTTTGGCTTCAAGGAGGGTAAGGATGGAGGAAGGTGTGAGAAAGAGAGAGAAGTAGTAGAGCGGTATACTGCTTAGAATGGATTTGATGAGTGTGAGTCGGCCACCAAACGAGACCGTTTTGGCAGCCCAGTCGGAAAGTCTTTTATCAAACTTTTCAACTATTGGATGCCAAGATGAGGGGTGTGATGTAGGGATGCCAATGGGGAGACCGAGGTATGTGAAAGGAGTGGTACCGGTAGAGCAATTGATATAATTGGCCATTTCATCGGTTTCAGAGGGAGAAGTACCGATTCCGTAAAGTTTACTTTTTCGGAAATTAACTTTAAGACCAGAGATTTTCTCGAAGCATTTAAGGAGTTTGGAAATGTTTTTCGCATTCCTTTTACTTCATTCCCCGAAAAAGATCGTGTCATCAGCATACTGAAGATGAGTGACGGTGATGTTGTCGAACCCAACTTTAAGGCCATGAATCTGACCATTAGCTAATGCCCGTTTCGCGAGGATGTTGAGTCCTTCGGCGACGATGATGAAGAGGAAAGGTGAGATGGGATCGCCTTGGCGTATGCCCCTACCTGGGGAGAATTCCTTAGTTGGGGAGCCATTGACGAGAATGGAAATGGATGAAGAAGAAAGGCATGCACGGATGAGACTAATCCATTTCAAGCCGAAACCCATGTATTGCATGGAGTTGAACAGAAAGTCCCATTCAATACAGTCGAAAGCTTTTTCGAAGTCGACTTTGAAAATTAGACCTTTGCGTTTTTTCCGTTTAAGTTCATCGATAATTTCGTTAGCAATGAGTACGCTGTCTAATATGTTGCGACCTTTGAGGAAGGCTGTTTGTTCAGCCCCGATGACCTTATGTATAACTTTGGCAAGGCGAGTAGAGAGGATTTTGGTAAGAATTTTGTAGTAGCTACCGATTAGACAAATAGGGCGATATTCATTTAGACCGATAGGATTGGGTTTTTTGGGAATGAGGGTGAAAAAAGATGCGTTACAGCCGTTCGAAATTTCAGAATTGGTCCAAAACCATTCTAAAGCTTTAATGAGATCGTGTTTAACAAGGTCCCAATATTTTTTGAAGAATTTCATATTAAAACCATCAGGGCCGGGAGCCTTGGAGCTATCACAGTTAATGATAGCATCCCAGATTTCCCTTTCGTGTAGTTCGGACTCTAGTAAGACGTTATCTTGAGGGGAGATATATTGAAGGTGAGGAGCATTATCGAATGGACAGTGGTTGTTAAGATTGTTTGGTTTGAAGAGATTTTTGAAGTAGAGGAATGTTTCGTGCTTTATGACATTAGGATCTTCAATCCAATTACCATTAATGGAGATGCCGTGTATGTTGTTTTTGTTTGTTCTCTTTTTAATGAAGTTATGAAAGTATTTCGAATTTTCATCTCCTTCGAGGGCCCATTTAATTCTTGATTTTTGTTTTAACATGTTAGTTTTGGTTTTTTCTTTGTCGATGTGAGAGAGTTTGTCGTTTAACCATTTATTTTTCTCAATTTCGGACAGGGGTCTAGTTTCGGCTAAAGCTTCCCATTCGTTAATGGCATTAAGGTGATCTAGAATTTGAGAGTCGAGATTATCGAGTTGTGAGCTGTGTTTTTTAAGTTCCATTTTTACATTTTTTAGTTTGTTACGGAATATACAGTCGGGGCGGTTACCGGTCGTAGGGATTGACCAAGCCCGAGCAATAACGGAATCAGCATCTTTGAGATCGAGCCATGTGTTGAAGACACGAATAGGTTTAGGTCCGGAATCAACGAATGTGTTTCTAAGGATAATGGGGCAATGATCAGAGAGGTCACGATCGAGGGTTTTGGAGGAAATGTTAGGCCATGATTTTAGGATTTCATCGGAGATGAGGAATCTATCAAGCTTACTAAATTTCATTCTTTTAATGCAGATTCGGGTGAATTTTTTCCCTCCAAGGGGTAGATCAATCAGGCCGGAGCTGTTAATGAAGTTGTTAAAGTTATTAGCCCATTGTTGATTAAATTCACAATTCATGCGTTCAAAGGTGTTTCTAACCTCATTAAAATCACCGAAGATGATAAACGGGAACGTGAGAGAGTTTACGAGGGAGGTTAATTCGGCCCAAAATCTGAGTTTTTTGGGGGACGAGTGTGGACCGTAAACATTAATTAATACAATCTTCGAGTCATAACCCGCCCATGACCCGCAGATAGCAAGAAAGAATTCTCCTTCAATAGCATAATCAAAGGAAAATATATTACAGTCCCATATCGTAATGATACCTCCTGATGCGCCAATCGAATCTTTTTGGACGAATTTATATTCAGAATTGTTCCAGAATGATTCAATGATGTAATCTTGGGAATGATCACTTTTTGTTTCTTGTAACCCTAAAATTGTAGGTTTTTCTTTAAGACAAATACGCTTGAGCCAACTAATTTTACCCAATTGCCCAATGCCCCGAATATTAAGAGAGATCGTACACATTTATAACAAAAATATAAACGAGAAAAAGGATGAGATGTTACCGAGCATTCCAGCGGATACCGATGCTTTGTCCGAATTCGTTTGTGTCAGTGCTTAAACCATTCGAGGAGCTCGTTGTCGGTTTGTTATTATTATGTCTAGAAGATGTCTCCGAGCCAAGGTTCTGTTTAGATGATTTATCTCCGACAATGGAAGAGGTTTTGCCTTGTTTTGTTAATTGTGAGAATCTTAGTTTTTGGCCACTCCGAGCGAGATGTTTAATGTATAGTATGTTTGATCTTGGGCGGTTTTTTGGGTTCGGTATTGGGGCAACAGGTGGGATGTGACTCACGGGATTGGTTTTGAGGATATCTTCTTTGGAACTCCATTTGAAAGGATGTTCTTTATCTTTCGGGATCAAGGTGGATTTTGTGTGCGCTACCGATTTTGGTTTCTTTTTGGATTTGGCTTTGCGAATGGAAAGTAATTCATCTAGGTTAAAAGGGTCAGAGGAAGTCGAATGGGTATGTGTAGGGGGTGGATCAGGCATTAGGCTAACCGGAGAGATATGGTGGTGTAGATTAGGGGATATAGGTGTACTTGGGTTCGAGTCTGGTATAACAGTTTCTGTAGGGGGAGAAACGTTATTTGTATTCGCATTTGGAGTAACTGGGTTACGGGTTGTGTTATAGATTGGGCCGCGAGGTGAATTGGGCTGGGATGGAGTGTTAATGGGCTCACTTGAGATGTGTGGGCTTGGTATTACATGGTCTCCGATAGGATCAGAATTAGTTTGGGAGTCTGGTGGGATGACATTGGGAGTGGGATCAGGGTGTGTAGGTACAGGAGTAGAATCATTAATATTAGTAGGTATGTCTACGTTGGGGGTAGGACCGTTAGGGGCATTTATGGGGGAGGTTGGAGAATTACTTTGGAAATTGTGAGTTTCCATACGTTTAGAAGAGTGAGATGTTGAACCATTTTCCGAAAAAGAATTACCAGGGTTGTGATCCGAGGTGTTACCGGAGTGGATGTTGACGTGAGTATGTTGCGAGGGGTCGTAATGAGGGTTATCGTCAAGAAGATCATCATCATCATCCATGTTTGATTCCTCATCGGAGATATGTTCGTTGATATCCGAATCATAATCCGAATTGGATTCAAATGGTAAGTCATCCTGATAATTGAACATGGAAAAGTTTTGTACTTCTTTAACATAAACCGAGACATTCTTATTATCATCATGTATAATGACAGCTTGATCATCGATAGGTTTAAAGTTCATGGTCTTAATGATAACCGTACCATGCGATAAGTCTTGGTTGTTTTCGTTGGTAATGGAGCAATTAAAAGTTTCAACAATTTGGCCCCAATTACAAGCAATATCCCGAAAGGTGGACTCTAGCCAACAAGTGATCGGGACATCGAATATATTGATGCAAGCAAGACGGCCGGAAGTGGTATATTCTTCCGGATCCCACGGGTTAATATCGTCGAGCCAATTCCAAAGTGGGTTTTCCGGGTTATTAAGCATCTCAAGTGCAGGTCGTTTATCCTCGTAAATGAGCATTAGATCATGACCCCCGAGATATTTGATAGTGAACCCGGCAAGATTTTCACTTTGACAAATTTCATGAAAATATTCGAGATATTCTAAATCCTTGACCTTACCGATAACCGCGTGACCTAGTAAATCGATTAGGGGTTCGTTGACATTAACCTTGATAGTTGGAATTTTAGATTTGGAAGGCAGTTTGTTGGTGATCACCTCCATGAAACTTCGGTCGTCAGTAATATTAGAGGGAACAGGTTTGGGCTGTTGAACCTTAACTGGCTTAGTAGTCTGTTGAGTCTTGGGTTTTGGGTTATCAATTGAAGTGGTATCCCATGCCCTGTAAACCTTGAGGAGAAAGTCCCCGGAAACAACTAGACCTAAACGCCTAGCAAGTGAATCTTTGTCGAACTCCGGGACATCTATGAAACGAACAAACCCAAATTTTTTACCACTTTTAAGAGTTTTTTTAGGGATGTAAACTTCGTGGATGTTGCCATAACGTTTGAATATACCCCAGAAATCCACCGATGTCCAGTTTTCGGGGAAATTATGGAACATATACGAGGTGATGCGTGATTTATCAATCGGTTTCATGGATGGAGGGGTGTTAGATTTAGGTTTACCGAATTGCTTGATGAGGCTGACAGAGGCTTCACGTTGTCTAAAGTGATTGTAGATGAGATTTGAAGATGAATTTAGATTGGTGATATTAGATTTAGGGTTATGAGGAGCGGGGATAGAAGTGTTGGGTGGCGGATTGATATGAGATTTGGAAGGTGATTTCTTGTTATTCCGATCGACTGGTACCCAGATACCTTCGTTAAGGGGACGGTACTGGATGTGGTTGGCGGTGGCGCCGGTGGATGTTGGGCGGCGGTCGTTGAGCTTGGGGGTGAAAGGAGAAGTATGAAGGGGATACATGATACCAGAGGAAACAAATACAAAGCAACAGGATATAATATAATAAATTATAGAACATGAACGAATGAAATTAAAAAAAGCAAAAAGGATATACCGGAGTAGTACGCCGGCGGTGGAAAAGTAGAAGAGAGCCGTTCATATTCTAGAGAGCGTATGAGAGAGAATTTTTTTCTTTATTTTTATAAGCATTTTTTTAATAAGCATACCGATGCTGAAGTAATTGTAATAGACTCCTTGATAGCAAGTAACTTTTTCAGGCAACCCTTCCATTTTTAAATTCTGTAAGTAAGTGCATAGAGCGCGAAATCATTAAAAATTTGGTTCAAAAAGCAGAATTAATCGACTAGATAGTCTTAACTATGACTATATGCCTAACCTGATCATGAACAAGTTCTTCAGTTTGTTTCAAGGAATACGGAACGTCCAGTTCTGGGCCCACTGGCATTGTTATTACAAGATTCCAACTGTGCATAATAATAACAATAAAAATTCTATACAATAAACTATGGAGAAAATTAAACATTCACCTGTCGAGGCGGGTAGTTGGGGCACGAATAGCTTTATAAAGAGTCTTTTTTATAGATGCTTTCCAGTTGAAAGGAAACGAACCACCCTGAAAAACACGTTTAACCATGTGTCGACAACCCAACGAGCCAACTCATATCAGATAAACCGAAAGTTAATGAACCGTATATTAATTATTACCCAACCAAAGCTCCTGGACAAGTCATTTCCTGTACCAAGCGGTACAACTGCAGTTGGTGGAACCGGGTCCCGGCCCTCTTTGTGAAGCTCTCCTAGGCACCCGAGGACCCATCCAACGGTTCCATCACCACCTGCAACCTATCAAATAACAACCCAAAATTATATTGTCATACTAAAATCATCATATAACTAAAAGTACTAGTATATATACTACCAACATGAATCATACAACACGTACCACAATCCTCAACCTTTCGCGAGTTTCCTTGGCACAACTGTCACCAAGACTAGCAAACTTCTCAAGGCAACCCAACCCATATTGAACAAAATCATTAGGCTTCACAGTCAAAAGGTCAATCACCTAGAACCAAAACAAAATTAATTAAAAACTAAAAAATAGTAATAGTAATAGTAATAGGAGTAGTAATTATAATTATAATAATAGTAGATCATCTTTTATAGCACATTGTGCTAAAACCACTGTTGTAAATGACGCCCGTTGCGATGTTTTGGTGACTAGCCCGTCTCAACCCCGTCCCATCGTCTGATAAGTCGGTCAACAGTCAAAAGTCGGGTCAAATGAGGGAAATATCGGATCAAAGACTGTCAAAGGTCAAAAATTCGGTTAAAATCAGTCAAAATTCGGTCAAATCGATCAAAATGGACGTAGTTTAGTTACTTTTTTGTATTATATAAATGATAATAATAGCGATTATAGATACAAACCGGTCAACGGAGTTTATTGGCTTTAAAATATGTGTGTATATATATATTTATATATAGAAAAGTCAACGTCCGTCTCGTCCCCGTCTCGACGTTTTAAGGTCTACCCCGTTTCGCGTCTTCTTCGACCTTGGCTAAAAGTAGAAAACTTCAATAACATGTTACTAAAAGTTTCCCAAAAAAATATATAAATCTAGTTTTAAAACAGTCTAAGTGGGGACTTCAACTGGTTTATAACCCAAATACTACGTACAGTTTAACCACAAAAAAAGTTGCTTCTAATGAGTATCAAGACAAGTTTTTCGGCATACTAAATCATCAATCTTTTCAATAGAAAAACGATTTCACTAACTACATCAAGAATTCAATTTAGAAAACAGCAAAAGAAATGAAGAAAAAGTTACTAATTTCAAATATTACGTAACAGTTTAAAGAAAAAAAATGGAATCTTTAATCTTTATTACCTGTTCTTCACCCATTAAATCTTGCAACCTAGCTTTGAGTTGAGGCCCATATCTTCCACCACTTTTAGAATTAATAAAAACAACAACCGGCGATTCAGGGGCAGTGACCGGCGGTTTATCATGACCGGCGGTAGTGAAATTGTGATGACGTTTTCCGGCATCGATGTTTTTAAATGCAATGGAATCTTTGATAGCAAGACGTAAGTATTGGGGTATTGTAATCTTGTTACGTAAATCTTCTTTACGGATCTGAATACCAGATAACGATGACCAACTTTTGATTGATTCAATCACCGATGATCTTATGGCTACTTTCTTAATCTCCGGTACCGGCCCAGATGAGATTGAATCCATTATTCAAACTCAAATTAATTAGTATTCGTTTTGTTGTTACGTGTGGAACACTTGAAAATTTTAAAAGAAAGAAAGAAAAAAAAAAAGGTTAAATTTGACTTGGCTTGTGTGTGTTTTTGGTTTTAAAAGTTGCGCCAGAGGGTGGTATTTGAAAATATATACAGTTAGCTTACGAAGTAAATTTCACTTTAGTAGCTTATTGTAATTTTTTAACGATATATAGCAGTTAAGATTGTTAATAACGTGAATAAAAATATTGTTCATTTCGTTACAGCGTCTATAAAGTAATGATCATTAAATTATATAATATTTTTATGTATGTAAATTGTCGTGAAAAAACTTTTATCAAATATTAAATATAAAGATCAACAATTTATATTCTTTTGAATTCGCAGATGAAATCTTCTTAGCGACAAACACATTGGATCCCTACTAATGAGTAAACTTCTGGGCAACAAGCCCCCCAGAGACAAGACAAGATCCGTAACCGAATGAATTACGCACATAGATTCAAACATATGTCTCCTGATTCAGGGTCGGTCCTAAGAATTCAAGTGCCCTGGACGATGCAAAGCAAAAGGGCCCCAAGACCCGAAAGAATAATATAAGATAATTATAAAAAATGATACTCGTAATTAACTTCATATCAATAATATGAAGTTTGAAAATGTGGAAGGTAAATATAATATATGTGAGTATGTAAGCTTGTTTGAAAAAACTTGAAAAAAACCCAAAATTACATAGACGTATTCAAGGCATGATATTTTTGAACCCCTTAAAATTTTGGGCCCTAGACAAAAGTTCACTTTGTCCCCCTCATGGGCCGCCCCTGTCCTGATTCACAGGAATTTGGTGGCTAAGTAGTTAACAATTACAATAAATCTTCTATAGAAAAGCAATATACCAAATTAATATTAATTATTAATATATTTATAAAAGAAAATAGTAAAGATAAATCACTCTCTTATTATATATTATAAAACTTATAAAAATAAAAATAAAAGGGAGTTGATTATCACACATCATTTTTTATTCATACACACCTAATTTACTATTATACTCTTATTTAGAATAATAATAAAAGTTTAACTCCTCAGACTAATTTAGAGGTATAACTGTGAGTTTATAATATAAAAGTTGGTATGTATCAAAAATTGATGTGTTAGAAATCAATTCCCATTATAAAATGTAATAATTATAACACGTAAATAAGGTTTCTAATTTGTGAGCATAAGAATGGTGACATTTTAATTTTGATGTTCAGCTCAAACTCAAAGTTCTTTAGAACATTGAAAGTAATTTGATGAAAGCGTTGTTAATCGTCCAAACTTCACTATTCAAAAGTTAAAGATGGTCTCACATACTGTATGTCTGTATATAGTATATGGACAAAGAAGTAAACAGGGGAAAAATAAAATAAAAAATACGGAGTAATTTTTAGTGTCGGGGAGGCGACACCAAAAATAAAACGTATAATATTGAAACTTTGGAACGCCGTTGGGGAGTGGTGGAACGTTGGGATCCTGGTGTTCCCAAGCCAGAACGCCAACGTAACGTCACTCGTTGTGCTCTGATGAATTTGTTGAAATAATTTGTTGATTATTGAAAGATGTACATTTGAAAAAAAATATAATTATGTAACTGTAGGGGTCTCAATGTAAATATATTACACGCTTACACGGTATAAAACTATAAATACACACGTACTCCGAGCTATTTGTATTCAGTGTTGTAAATCTCCCGAGATCTCCCCGAAATCTTCCCCGAGATCTCGTTTTTAGAAGGCAACCGAGACGAGATGTTCATCTCCCGAGATTTCTAGGTCAACGGGGTCAAACTTAGTTAAAGCCACAATTTCTCGAATTTTCTTGCTAATTTGTAAGATTTTCTTGTAAAATTAGTAATTTCTAAGATTTTCTCGCTCATTTCTCGGATATTCTTGTAAAATCTCGTAAAAACGTATATAAATATACATATATTTATGTTTTTATGTATATTTTTATTTAAAAAAAACTATAAAGTTAACCTAAGTCAACGTCCGAGATCTCCCCGAGATTATTCCGAGATGCCGAGATCTTCCTAAAACGAGATCTCCATGAGATCCGAGTTCTCCAACCTTGTTTGTATTACACGCTGCTTCAACAACATCCTCCATCTATAAAGTAACAACTTCCAACTCTCATCTGTTTTTCTGTCAAATACTCAAATACACCTTCGAGACATAATATGATTTTTTTAACAAGTCGCATATAATGCAAATTTTCAAATTTGATTTATTGTTCTTTTATTATCTTAGAGAGATCAATCAATCACACATACGGAGTATCGTTTAGGCCTACGTCCCATTACATTCTCATTCATTCTTATAATAAAAAAAAAAAAAACGTAATAAATACTTATATGCTTCATTCCGTAAAAGTCGCGCAACAAATTCATTTTATCCATATTCGTGTGTTTTAAGAAGCATGTGACATCTACATCATGTAACACCAAAGTTATTCTATTTAAAAAAAGTCGGTATTGGACTATTAGGGGTTATGTCATTTTCGTTTACTTTTAGGTAGGTGGCATGATAAGCATGATATGACTTGCTTATAAATAGCGAACACAAGTGGTCAGATTTAGAAATCGTTAATAATAATAATAATAATAATAATAATAATTTATGAGATTCTATTCGGAAACCATCCAAATTATTTCATTCACCACAAACTGGCATTATCAGTTGTACTGTATAACTAAATAATGCATATTCGTGGTAGATGAAGTAATTTCGATGGTAGATATATCATTACCCATATATTTAGTGTTATTTATCGGGAGTTGATGGTAACCAAACAACGTCACCGACCATGAAGGGCGAAAGTATGTAGGGTAGGGGTGTCACCTGCCCTTCAGTGGATTTAAAATTTTGGGTGTTAAATTTTGGATTTTTGGATTCTGCCGCCAGCAGATTTGAAATTTTCTACTTAAGTATTAATTTTGCCCCCAAAAGTTTCCATATGTTGCATAAAAGTCTTCGGATTTTGACCGCGGCTCAAAAGTCCATGATTCAGAAGGTTATATTTTCATGAAATAATGGAAGAAAAAAGTTTACAGTAAATAAATGTGAACCCTTTTAAAAAAAATTCATCCCGGTGAAACAAATTTCTAGTTCCGCCACTGCCAACCATAACATCGTTTGGGTTTTTGGTTTTTTTTTCCGGTTCTTCATGATCACACACATTCAGGTTGACAGTTTCCCGACGTTTAGAGACATTATGGTGTCCACACCACTAATGTTATTTTTAAGTGAACGATCATAATTATTTCTTCATATTTGATAAGGGTGTTACCATTACAATATAGCTCAATAGTTGTGGCCCTAAGTTCTGTTGGGTTTTAATTGGTTTTCATTTATGAGCAAGTGTTAGTCCAAGCCCAAAGCCTAACAAAATAGGCCCAAGATGCTAGTTGACTTAGTCAATCATTCTAGGGCATTTTAAACTTCAAGTGTGCAGCTATTTTGGTCATATGAGAGATCAGAGAGATCAAGAAAAAGAGTGAGATATTCCATTCCCGTTTTTGAAAATAGCAGGTCAGAACAGAGACGATCCCCGGAGATCTAACCGTTGGATCTTCATCAAATTTGGGCTGTGTCTTCCTGACATTAGTGCCAAGGTTTTCAACCGTTGAGTTCTTCTAAAGAGGTTTATAGCTCGAGTTATAGCTTCTGGATCAGACCGCAGTTTTTTGGGTGAAATCATTCCTCTTTTGTCTTTAATTGTTTCATATACTTGTTGATTGTTGTAGTTCAAGAGTATGATGATGTTGTATACCTCTAGTTGATCTAGAGAAGACCTATTGTATTGCTCTCCTTGTTGGTGATAGTGGAATTTAAGTGGCCTACGGGTCTCGTGGTTTTTTACTCTCGATTTTGAGAGGTTTTTCCACGTAAAAAGCTCGTGTCTTTGTGTTTGCTCAATTATCCTTTAATTTGTTGATTTGGGGCTGGTTTGAATTGCATTTGGTATAATTTATTTGTTAGCATCCTCACGATTTCATACGGGTCGGGAAAGTATTTGTCAAACGGATGTTCGTTTCCGTTTTGTAGATTGCCCGTTGTGATTATTTTCCCATCAAATTGGTATCAAGAGCTAGGTTATTTGATTTGACTTGTGTGAAAGATGGAAGCTAATACAAGTAAAATGATTAGTTTAAATGGTTCAAATTATCATGTTTGGAAAGGCAAGATGGAGGATCTTTTTTATGTGAAAGATTATTATTTGCCTGTTTTTACTGAGGATAAACCTGAGGAAAAATCTGATGCTCAATGGAAAATTTTGCATAGACAAGTATGTGGGTATATTCGGCAGTGGGTTGATGATAATGTTGTGAATCATATTACTGGGGAGACTGATGCTAAAGCCTTATGGAAAAAGCTTGAGCAGTTATATGAGCGAAAGACTGGGAATAACAAGTTGTTCTTAATTAAGCAGATGATGGCTTTGAAGTATCATGATGGGACTCCTATTACAGATCACATAAATGCATATCAGGGTATTATAAATCAGCTTGCAGGTATGGGTATCAAGTTTGAGGATGAGATTCAGGGTCACTGGTTACTTGGTACATTACCGGACTCTTGGGACACTTTTAGGACATCTTTGTCCAACTCTGCACCGAATGGTACTATCACCATGGAATTGGCTAAGGGTAGTATTTTGAATGAAGAGATGAGAAGAAAGTCACAAGGTTCCTCTTCACAGTCAGATATCTTGGTCACAGAAACGTGAGGGAGAAGTCATAGTAGAGGTCAGGATAAAAGAGGCAATCATCGTAGCAGCTCACGCAAAGGTAAATTTGTTAATGTTGAGTGTTATAATTGTCATGAAAAGGGGTACACAAAGTGGTATTGTCCAAAGTTGAAGAATGAGAAGAAAAAGGCATATGACAAGAATAAACAAAAGAAAAGTGATGGTGGTGATGATGATAAGGGTGAAGTTAACGCTATCACGGATGAGTTCTTTGTTTGTATTGATTATGATATGATCAATCTTACTCATGATGACACGAGTTGGATTGTTGATAGTGGTGCTACATGTCATGTTGCAATTTGTAGAGATCACTTCACATCTTACACTCCAGGTGTGTAAGACCCGAATATTTTATTGTACATTTGTGTGTATAAGTTATTCAAGTTATGGGGTTTAGGTTGTATTTAATTAAAAGGCAAAAGAAGCTGAACTGGGCATTTGGCGTGCCGCGCGGCCTTATGGCGCGCCGCGCCATTACGGGCTGACAGCTCACTTTGTTTTTAATCAAGATATTTTGAGGGCATTTTGGTAAAACCACTTAAGGTCCGACTTTAAGGCTTGGGATCAGTTTTGGTGAGCCCCATTACTCCATTTTCACCCACTTTATCATCATCCATTAATTCTAGTGAGATAGAGTGATTCAAGAGTGAGAAAGCTCCATTTAAGGAAGAAGAAGCTCATTTCGGGTTAGAGCTCGGGTATTAAAGTTGTTCATCTCCTCTTTTGCTACGTTTTGATAGTTGTGGTAAGCCCTAAACCTAACTTCCTTATTTTAATTGTATAAGAGTTAGGGTTTGTGTAAGTGATGAACATTAAAACCCATTTGCTAGTAATTTGGGGGTTTTGGGTGAATTTGGATCATGTAGACCCAAAGATGACTAATTAGGGTTTTTAAAGTATCAAATTATGTTTATGTGCCTAAATTAGTTAGTAAAATTGCTAGCACACATATATATATGTAAATAAGTGTTGTGTGGGTTAGTGGATGACCCGAAATGGGTGTGTTGACCTTAAAATTGGTCAAATGGGTCAAGGTGGACCTAAGTTAGTTAATGTTTGTGATTAAGGCCTAAACCTTGTTTTGAAATGTGTTTTAAACCCATCTTGGTTAATGATTAGAGTTTTGGTGTGTGTTGACCCGAAATTAGGGTTAAGGGTGCCAATGGGTCGAAAATTGCACATTGGGTCAAAATGACTTTAGAATGGAAAGAATTGGTTGACCGACTTGAGTTTGCAATTGATAATATGTATAATGTGATAGGTACGTTACTTTGAGGTTTCGCAAGCTCGGGTACCTTTTCACAAGAGATTTTGAGGTGAGTGGAATAATTATATGCGTAGGTATATAATGTATCTATTTGTTGTAGCGTGAAATGTGAGGTGTCGAGGTGCTAAGACACCACGTTTCACGTGATGAGTGAAGCATCGAGGTGTTAAGATGCCACTCGGGGTGAAGCATCGAGGTGTTAAGATGCCACCTAGGAGTGTAGTGTCGAGGTGTTAAGACACCACTCCGTAAAATAATGAGTGAAGCATCGAGGTGTTTAGATGTCACTCGGGGTGAAGTGCCGAGGTGTTAAGGTGCCACCCTAGGGGTTAGTGGTACGAGGTGTTAAGTACCCTAACGGATGTTGTGAACACCGATGACGTTTTCGCGAGCGCCGTTCCCTTGTACGATTGGTTAACCATGGTCGTTTGTGTTGTAAGCATTTTATATTATTCGAGTTATATTTATATGCGATTGCTATGCTAGCTCGTGGTATGGGAAGTGATGGTTAAAGCTAAGGGGTACGAAATAGTTTATATTTTACAAGGAAATACTATTAAATACGATACAATTTTACACAAGATATTTATTTATTTATAGAATGGATATACTTAAACCTTGCTACAACACTTATAGGCAGTGTACCTAATCGTACAGTAGTGTAGTTTTTAGTAAGTCCGTTTCGTTCCACAGGGAAAATCTTTAAACAAAGCTTAACGCTATATTAGTTTACTTTTATAAAAATACAAATATATATATAAGTAATATTATTATTATAAAGGGGGGGGGGGGTTTACCGTTTAATGACCGGTTTGTCGATTTTAAAACTTTAGCCGCAGTTAAAACCAAATGTAAAATAATAAATAAATACAAGACTTAATTTAAAGCGTAAAGTAAATAACGATAATGAAATTACGAATAATAAAAGTGCGATAAAATAAACTTGCGATAATTAAAAAGTACGATAATTAAAAGTGCAATTGAATACAATAACAATAAAAATGCGATAATTAGAAGTGCAATTAAATATAAAATAAAGGAAATTAAATATGAAATAAAAGAATTATGCTTATTTAAACTTCCGTAACCATGATGTTTGACGTGTTGATTTTAGTTTTATGCCCATGGGTTAATTGTCCTTTGTCCTGGATTATTTAATATGTCCGTCTGGTTTTTGTCCATAACAGTCCATCAGTCATAAATATAAAGTGCGAGTGTCCTCGTCAAATTATCCTTATACCCGAAGTTAAATATTCCAACTAATTGGGGACTTAAACTGTAACAAGATTTTAATACTTTGTTTAATAATTACACCAGGATGTCGACTGATTGTAACCCAAGGTTTTAATATTTTGTTATCAATTATACCAAGTGTCCTTGTACATAATTTCACCCCTGTTTTAATAATTCTAGTGGCTATTAATCCATTCCCGTGTCCGGTTAAATGAACGATTATTCGTACATATAAATACCCCGCCCATCGTGTCCGATTGAGTGTATATGGTAATTTATAGGGACGTCCAATTGTAAATCTTTACATTAACATTAACAAACTATCATTTAGTTAAACAAATATAAAGCCCATTAATAGCCCATAGTCTAATTTCCACAAGTGTCGTTCTTTTGTTCAAACCTCAATTATGGTACAAAGCCCAATTACCCAATTTTAGTAATTAGCCCAACATCATGATTACTTCGGATTAAATAAGCATAATAATAACTTAGCTACGAGACATTAAATTAAAAAAGTTGAACATAACTTACAATGATTAAAAATAGCGTAGCGTTACACGGACAGAATTTCGACTTACACCCTTACAACATTTGCTAACATACCCTTATTATTAGGATTTAAAATTAAAATTAAAATATAAATTATATATATATATTTACGTATATATTGAGAGAGAGATAGATTATGGATATTGAAAATGATCAGAATTCGGTTGTCTTTATAGGGAATTGAGTTCAGGGGTACTCCGCGACTCGCGGCAACTTTTGCCTTCAAACTCCGCGAGTCGCGGAGTTTGAAAATACAGCTCACCCTCCTTTGGCTTCTTTCTTACCGACGATTTATAAATATATTATAATATATATATTAATTTTAAGAATTAATTATATATTATATTATATTTATGTGCATAGTTGACTCGTAATTTTTAGTCCATTGCGTCGAGCGTTGAGAGTTGACTCATGTCCCGGTTCCGGATTTTCGAACGTCCTTGCGTACAATTTAATATCTTGTACTTTGCGTTTTGAATCTTGTACTCTTGTAATTTCGAGACGTTTCTTATCAATAATTGGAACCTCTTTGATTGTATTTTGTACTTTTGAGCTTTTTGGTCGTTTGCGTCTTCAATTCGTCGAATCTGTCTTTTGTCTTCACCTTTTATTATTTAAACGAATATCACTTGTAAATAGAACAATTGCAACTAAAAGCTTGTCTTTCTTGAGGAATAATGCTATGAAATATATGTTCGTTTTTAGCATTATCAAATATTCCCACACTTGAGCGTTGCTTGTCCTCAAGCAATATCGTCTTGAAATACTAGAATCACTTCTTTATTCTTCACACTTTGTACATCAGTGATTTCTATACGGCGGTATAAACAATGGTAGTAACGATATGGTTTACAGTCCCACATGACTATAAAAATTTAGATCCATTAAGGAAATTGGATCTTTATGAAAACATTTGATCTTTTGAAAATTAAATCTAGTTTTTACCCTAGATAAGTTTTCCGGAATAACCCTTCAATGGTGTTTGCAAAATATTTTTGTGGGTTTGGTGGGTTTCAGATTTGAAAATTTTAGCTCAAAACTTGCGGTTTTGTGTCACCCACTTGCTAACCTTGTATTAGGAAAGCAACACGTCCAGTTTACTTGTCCCGTATATTACCTTTCGGTAAACTACCGTCCGGTTGTAAAGGAAAGCGTTGAACAAGCAACTGTTAAGGCAATGTCCCCTGACATGCTTTTAATTATGGTCTATAACGTGTCAGACGCAATTACTATCCTTGGTAGGAGCAATAGTAAAGCTCACCCTTATAATTTGTAGGTTTGGCACAAGGTCCTGTCTTTGACCACTATGCAACCACCGTTCTTACGGTTGACACCCGATTTGGTTCAGGTGACCTAATGAATTCCAGGTGAATTCCTAGGATTTTACGTTCAATGGTAATGAACGCATTGAAAATGGGTTTTTAGAAAACAAATCGGTTTGTAATTTTGATCAAAATATTTTCTCGTTCAGGCTCGAGTTTAGATATCATTGAATTTCATGAGTTTGTAATTCTCAATCTTTAAGGTCAATCTCAAGGATTGAGTAATATCAGGCTTAAAAGCTGATTTTTGATCTTTTAAGGAGATTATCCTTTCTGGGGATCTGATTCATTAGTCTTATCCAGCTAATTTGCACGGTATCCCCCCCATTGTACGAGATAAATCCTTCTCATGGTTAGGATAAATCTGACCACTTGGCGACCCTGTTTTATGCTGAGGTTCGTGGATTTCCTACTGATTTTAGTGATGACTTTTTCTAGGTTTTCGTCAACCTACAGCTGGTCTGGACGACAACTTCATGACCTAAATCAAGAAGCGCGTTTCTTTTTCGGAAGACTTTACTTCCTTTTAATGATGGAATTGATTCATCGTGTAGATCCATCTCTTCTTTTCTTTCATCGGGTAAAACAGTTTAGTTTAGTCCAAAGCAAAAGTATTTTCAGTTATTTGTACAAAAATATGTGACATGTGTTTTGAATAACTTGGAGAATTTTCCCACACTTGGCTTTTATTTTCCTTTTTATTGTCCTCTATTCCATTTTAAATGAATTTTAACATTTTGGTTTGTTTATCAATTTATGTCCTTTTCGAGGTAATAATAATTTCGGTGTTAAAACCTAGTTTTATCGTTCATAAATATGTATAAACATGATTTTGAGTTCATTTAATTGAAAATTTTGAAAAATTTTACTAGAATTGGGTAGTCAGTATATAAGACTAGGGATGTTCTTTATTATCAGAGAGCACTAGATTCTAATACAACTACTACTTTACTAGTATTTCTAATGGTAACCAAGTGTTTAAGATAAAAATTTTAAAAATCCGAAAGAATTTAACCCCTTCCCACACTTAAGATCTTGCAATGCCCTCATTTGCAAGAAATCAGTAACAATTTAAATTATTGAGGGTGATTTGTGTGAAAATAATTAAATTTTACCAAAGTTTTCAAACATATTTGTGTTTGTTTGCTGAATGATAAATGGTGCACATCATTTGTTCATTCCGTCTTGTTGTTATTTCAGATATATTTTGCATCTTGTCGTCAAAATTAGTTGCTTTTGCTGAACTTAATGCCAGTCTTTGAACATGCGTTGTTTTTCCCTGTTGTGTGCATAAGGTAAACTGCAAACATATATATATATTTTTGAAGTTTGGTATATTACCCCACATTCAAAAATTATTAAAATCTAAGAATAAAAGTTAGAAAATTATAAAAACTATTACAATATTAACATAAGTATTAAACGTATCAACATTACAAATTACAAAATAAATAAAACTAAGTAGACTAGGGATGATACTGATACCAGTAGGGGTTCCATGCATAACCATAGGTGCTATAAAATGCTTCGGCTGGGTTATACGTAGGATACGGTGGTTGAATCTCTATAGACCAGGGAGGGAATATGGACTTTGTAGTAGGAATATAGTTTCTACCTATATGTTGGCAATAAGCTATGATTTGGTTTTGATGAACTTGCCAATCTTCAAATGCTCTATGTCTAGCATTTTCGTACTCCTGTGAAGCTATAAACCTTTGCATTTCTTGCATTTCATTTCCCCCTCCTACATTACCTTGCTGTTGGTTTCTCTCAACCTGTGGATGTCTACCATGGTATTGTACTGCGGCGTTATTTCGCCTCTTCAAAACTTTCGCACCATGGTATACATTTAAACCTATTGTATCGCGGGGTTCTGGTTCTTCGACTAATAATCCCCCCCGACTTATATCCACACCGAGATATTCAGCAATCAAAGTAATAAATATACCACCTCCTATTATGCTATGTGGTCTCATCCCCCTAACCATAGTTGATAAATAATAACCCACACAATAAGGTATACTTACAGCGCTTTGTGGGTCTCGAATACACATATGGTAAAACAAATCCTGTTCATTTACCTTTTCCTTGTTCTTACCTCTTTGTGTAATCGAATTAGCTAAAAACCTATGAATTACTCTTAATTCAGCTCTATCTATATCCAAATAAGAGTAATTTCCCCCTTTGAATCGGTGATGGCTTGTCATTTGACTCCATACACCATGTGTATCAAAATTTTCATCTATTTTTCTACCATTTAGTATCAACCCTCTACAATCGGCAGATGCTAACTCCTCAGGCGTATATATACGTAAAGCCTGAGCCATGTCTAGTAAAGACATGTGGCGCATCGAACCTCCTAACAAAAATCTAATAAAAGATCGATCGGTTAAACTATCTACCCGATCATTTAATTCTATACTACACAACAATTCTTCACACCATACTTTATATGCAGGTCTACGCATGGTGAATAAACGTACCCAGTCGTTAAAAGTAGAATTACCATACCTCTGTGCAAGTAATTTCCTAATTGGCCCGGCCAATTCTACAGCTTCTAATGGTCCCCATTCTATGACCCTAGGTACCTCAACAACTTTAGAATGAAGAGTATGCAAACCCCTTTGGTATTTTGGATAATCTATCCAAAGTCTGTCAAATCTCAGGTTCGGGTGCAAATCTTCCAAGTGCATATCAGAAAATGTCATGACTGGATGAGGTATATCTTGTTTGTAGTAGTTATCCATCTCCTGTTGTTCCGCATTCTCAGCAGGAGCATTGCGAGCTTGGGATGAAGATTCACCCCTTTCAGTCTGCAAAACACATCAAACACAATTTTTGTGCATCCAAATATGCATTAGTGTCAGCAAAATCATCAATCAAAATAATTATAATGACATGATCAATTTATATTAAACTTAAGCTCATTTTCATATTTTCATCAAATCTACACTTTTTCAAATAAGCATATACGAAAATGTTTACCAAGTTCATAAGCATTCAACTCAAATAACATGTCAAAATAATCATCACTAGCAATTAAACAAGTTTCAAATGGCATTATCTCTCAAAAATCAAGTTCATGAATTTTAGACTTGAAAAAGTCCACTTTAATTCTCAAAATCATGTTTAGGCTCAAAGTTTGGATCATTTAACTACCTAAACATGTTACACTACTTAATTTAGCAACAATTCATGACAAAAATCGGCCATAACCTGTTTATATCAAAAAGCCCCAAATTGCTCAAGAACACAAACCCTAGATTACTCAAAATTTGAAGTTTAAGGCTTCTAATCATGTTAAATAGCATCAATCTAGGTTATACAAGCATAATACAGAAACAATTTAAGCATAATTACACTAAAAAGCATCAAAATCAAATTGGGTATAAAATTGTTCAAGAACACTAATTTTCGGATTAAATGGTGTTTAGGTGTAGAAATTTACCATTTTTCTTAAGTAATTCCTTGATAGCATCCTTCTCAACATGATTTTAGTAAAAGATTTGATGATTAACGGTGAAAAATTGTGAATTTGGGAGGTCTTTTTCGGGTTTTTCGGGTTATTTTCGCAATATTTTCGTTTTTGTGGTGTGCAACTGAGCTGTTCTTGCGTTTTATTTTTTTTCTATAATTCGGTCCCTCCGCGAGTCGCGGTGTTTGAACCTTCAAACTCCGCGAGTCGCGGAGTTTGTATATATATATTTTTTTACATCTTATACTAATTAAAACAATTAAGTAATTAATTTTAAAATTTTGTTTCCCTTGTTATTTAGGACGCGGTCGTTTCGGATCGATGTCCTAGTCCGTCCCTCGACAAAATTTTAAAATTTGTCTTTTTCAAGCGATTGTTTTAAAAGCTTAGATTTTTTTTAGTTCTTTTTAATGTTTTTGGCATACTTTAATTCAATAAGATTAAAAATAATGATAATAAAAGTTCTCGTCCCTCCCTTGGGTAAAGCAATTTCGGTTCAAAGACCTAGTCTTCAACTTACGACGAATTTTAAAAATCATATTTTTAACTTAATGAGATAAAGTAAATTTTTGTTTTTAAATTTACACAATTTAAATATAAAATTCAAAATTAATATTAAAAATTCACACCAAACTTACAATTTAAAATGCATAAAAATAAAATTCATATTTTAAAAATTAAAAATTCATACCAAACTTAATTTAAAAATTCATATTATAAATTCACACCAAACTTATATTAATTTTTCAAATATTTACAATTTTAAATATATTGATTTTACAAAGTTTACAATATTAATTTAAGATTTATATATTAATTTTAAAAACATGGTAAAAATAAAATTAAAAATCTTTTTGGCTTTTTATCCCACTTTAATCAATCAAATATTATCAAAAATATGCGCCCCTCTTTTCGGTAAAGTAATTTCGGTTCCAAGACCTAATTTAACTCATGACGAATTTTTGAAATATTTTGGGTTGATTGATTAAAGATATTTATACCTTAAGAATAAACGTTAAATTTCGCAGTGATGTAATAAATTTTTGAATGATATCAATAATTTCGGTCGCCAAACCTAATTTTATTCAATACCAATTTAATACTTTATAGCGAACAAATTATCGTTTATTATCAAAAGGTTAAAAATAAAAATAAAAATAATAAAAAAAAACTGTAAAAACATACCTGTGAAATAGATTTCTTAGTTATATGATCTATCCCATTCATAAGATAGTCGGTTTAATTGGTTTTCCATGGCTACATAGGCGTAACCTCGAGCATTCAGTGTTTTTTTCTTCTAAACATATGAACGGTCCGTCTCTGCATAAAGTAACAAATTCGGTATTTGAATAGGTTTGATTATTTGAACATTTACCTCCATGTGACCATTTTCCGCATTTGTGACATCTTTCTAGGTGTCGTGCTCTTCTTTTCGCTGCGGATTTTGATTTTCCTTTACCAAATTGTAACTTATTATCTTCGCATCTGGATTCTTTTCTTACTCCGTCCAATCTTTCTCTGGTTACTGATACTATTTCACTTGGTAGTGTGTCATTATTACATTTAGTGATCAAAGCGTGTAGCATTAGACCATGGTTTAGTTCACAGGCAGTCTTCATTTTGTAAAAACCTAAAAAAAATAAAAATTTGGAATGGGGGGAGAAGACTTGTGATGACCCGGAAAATTTCGACTTATTTAAACCAATTCTCTATATGATTTAATATTTTCGACATGATAAGCAATGAATTTTGACAAGTTTTAAAACTTTTGAAAATGATTTTTTATATAACGGTTGACCACCCTATTTGTCCAACGATTCACGAACGTCATAACATGTATTATATACATATTTTAATAAATATAAGAGTTTTCGATATATACGGAATCATGCGAATAATATTTATATACGAAATGATTAAAAATTTACTATTAAACGATGCTATTTCAAATTAAAATTTTTACGTATTAAGTCATTTTATTTTTATGATATAATTTTTGTATTTTTTTTAAGAAACGAAGTTAAATTAATAATGTACAATTTGTAAAGCACAACGTACAATGTGTAGCTTAAATAGTTGAATTTAAATTAATTCATTTACTATTCACATGAAAACGACATGATAGAAATTATTAATTATAAGTTACATAGAATACCCCTGAAGTATTTAATAAATACGACTTTTTAAAATTTTAAATTCGATTTACGTATTATATTATTATGTCGACAAGCGTAGGACAAAAAATGATGTAAGCTGTAAAATGAAGCCATGCGATCGCATGGCCTACACACTAAAACCTCATGCGATCGCATGGGGACTGATTCCACAAAACATCTATAAAGTCGATCAGTTTTGGCTTCGAGACACATACACAGATACATCTCTCTCTCTCTGTAAACATATATATATATATATATATATATATATATATATATATATATGTATATATATATATTATTATTATTATTATTATTATTATTTATATTATTATTAAGATTAATGTTATTATTAATCTTATCATTATTAGTAGTATTAGTATTATTATTATTTATACATAAAATACTACGACGAGGTTATGAGTGTGTCACTTTCAAAATGAGTTTTAAAACGGGATAGAGCTAAGGAAATTATGATTTATAACTATGGAAGTTATGGGTAATATTCATGGGTATTGTTTGCAAATCAAACATAGTGTTTATCATCTCTGTTGCGTCTACGTACTTTCCTGCAATATTGATACGTAAGCACTCATATTTTATCTTTTATATATTAATTGTGTATCCATGTCTAGTGCTCGAGTATGTATATTTATGCATGCTAGTATGCTAAATTTCATCGTTAAACAGTTTATGATGAATCACGAATTAAATACATATATTACTGATAAAAGGTATATGATATGCATGTTTTTGGAAAGCTGGTGAAAAATCAATAACTTTTCATTTAGAAATCGCGTAATTTCGATGAACGAATCAAAAGATATGGTCAACTGAATTATGATTGACGTTAATTGGAATTGCTTTTGAATCTGCAATTAATATTTAAACAACTTGTTTGTAAGATTGATAAATTGAATTTTTGAATATTACCAACCGAGTAAATGAATTCTTATATAAGGTACGTCTCGTTTTGTTAAACAACTGTCAAAATTGACTTTTTGAAACGACTTTGGATAACTTTTGTATGTCGATATCGAGCATTAGGATTGTGATACACTATGACTAGACCTAGATGGATAAGACATTTATTGACCAACATATGTTCTTTAGGTTGAGATCTACGGTTAATTGGTATTCCGAGTTTCGGTCACGTTTCGGTGAACGACTTTATGTGCTCCTAAGGTGAGTTTCATTTGCTCCCTTTTTAATTGCTTTTGCAATCTATATTTTGGGCTGAGAATACATGCACTTTATTTTAAACGCAATGGATACAAGTACATACTAAATTCTACACTGAGTTTGTACCGAAAATCTCTTAGCTTTGGTAACTAGTAACTGCCAGTTATAAGAACTGGTGGGCGCGAGTAGTAGTATATGGATTCATAGGGCTTGATATCCCCGTCCGAGCTAGAGCGCTAGCCTTTTAACGGACGTATGCTATTTGAGAAGCGTACACGTTGGTTTGCGTGTATTATTAAGATGATTATACAAAGGGTATAAATTACATATACGTTAAGTTTAGTTACCAGGGTGCTCAATTTCGTAGAATATTTTGATAAACGTTTCTGGATGAAACAACTGAAATCTTGTAATCCACCTTTATGTAAAGATTATGCAAAACATTAAAACTATGAACTCACCAACCTTTGTGTTGACACTTGTTAGCATGTTTATTCTCAGGTTCCCTAGAAGTCTTCCGCTGTTTGCTTATATGTTAGACAAGCTATGTGCATGGAGTCTTACATGGCATATTTTTCAAGGAAACGTTGCATTCACCAAATCATCACCATGTATCTTATTTTGACTGCATTGTCAACGGAAGTACTATTGTAAAATATTATTTACGGTGATTGTCTATATGTAGAAATCATCAGATATCGAAAACCTTTGATTTAAATATTCATTTATGGTGAGCCTTTTCAAAAGAATGCAATGTTTACAAAACGTATTATATAGAGGTCAAATACCTCGCTATGAAATCGATGAATGACGTGTTCATCTATATGAATTTGGAGCGATCGTCACAGTTGGTATCAGAGCGTTGGTCCTAGCGAACCAGGTCTTGCATGAGTGTGTCTAACTGATAGTTGTTAGGATGCATCAGTAAGTCTGGACTTCGACCGTGTCTGCATGTTAAAAGTTTTGCTTATCATTTCTTGTCGGAAATTACATGCTTATCATTCTTAAGTCTAGACACGTTTTCCTGCATTTATTGTATAAATAGTGTATAGACAAAAATTCATATCTTAGCGTATCTGTTACTATAAACTTTTCCTGACATCTTTCGAAATTTTTTCCGTAATTTATGGAATTTGGTATTATATATACATATGTAAATTATGTATTGAAGAATACCAAACTAAATTCTATAATCTAATTCATATCAAAAATCATCTCCCTAATTATATAAGATGGATCCCGTATCTAGTTCAAATTCCTTAAACTCTGACAGCTATTCCGATATGGATATTCACCTGAATTCCAAAGACAGTGTAACCGGAATGGATCAATCAATTAGCCATCATCTATTCTAGATGAATTGGGGATGGGTTCGTAGCCTACTTAATTATTGGAGACAAGAAGAAGGCGATCCCTTCCATCCACCACATTGCCCTCTTGGCGAAGAACCTGAAGCACTTACCGGCGAACCTGTTCGAGACACCATTTTCTCTCTCATTTCCAGAGTATCTCGCCACGATAATATACTATCTCAAATTCTGGATCTTATTCATCCGCTCGTCCGAACCGCCAATCATCCCGGTGTAGTAGAAGAAGTCAACGAGCTTCGCGCTCGGGTAGTGGCTTTGGAGAATATGGTGCAAAGGTTACAAGCACCAACAGAATCACCGGCATCAACAGTACCACCAACACCAACACCAACAGTACCATTACTACCACCAACAACATCCGCATCGCAAACCTCAACTTCACAATTTGTTCCACGAGCATCAACGTCATACGCACCGTAGTTACCAAGAAATACCAGCAACAATAACCGATGAAGTATTAACTCCTTTCCTCTGAAGAAATTTTATGTATATTTAATATATATGAATTTTGAAATCAAAATAAATCTTTTCGTACTAAGCTATTACATGTGAATCTTAACTGGTAGGTACTACTCGGTTAGTTCATATTACTAATATGCAATGATGTACATCCTTCCTTAACAACTTAACCATTGTTAACTACAATCTCTGTTTCAACCCAATGAATTCCATTTCATAATAAACCAAGTGTATTAATCAATTACATAATTGATTTTACATTTTCAATTTCGATATACTCGAAACTTTCCAGAAAACATCATCTGTGTCTTGTAAGGTTCACAAAAATTCCATGAGCACCAACATCCTTCACCGAGGAATATCAATAAGAATAAATAATAAAGTGTTGATTTCATTAGTGAAAAACTCCGCAAAGATTATGTAATCTTTAATGTTTTAGAGATTAATCATTTCTAAGTCAAGCCGAAAATCAAATGAGCTTAATATGATATTAACTCATTAAATCCGTATTACATCTGAAGAAATATACATACATATATTTTCATAAAGACTTTAATGAAAATTCTTTTGTACAAAATATTACTTGTGAAATCTTTAACGGGTAGTTAATTCCCGAGAAATATATAAGTTCACAATTAATATGTTATACTGTACATTCTTCAACTTTGAAAAAAAAAATTATTAACTATGCTCACAGCGATATACGATCGTTTTCATAAAAATTCAATTATATATTCTGATATTGACGGATCAGAATCCAAGTCAAGATTTAACAGGTAACATCATTCTTAGATTCCTACATCTTTCGAAGCTATACTTTGACTTCAAAACTGTGCTAGAACATCATAGAACCCAGAAAAGTATTTGTATCATTCAAATTCCTAGAACATCATATGAATATTAACGATTACAATCTATGTTCAAATCCCTCGAAATTCCTAAAGACACTTCAAATAATGAATCATCGAGATGATGATCCAACCACATGTTACCGCAGTCTTGTACCTGAAAAACCCTCAAAATCAAAGTCATAGTTTAACACGTATCCGTGTCAGACCCTTTGGCATTTGTTAGCTAAAATAACTTTTCAATCCCTTTTCAAAATAGACAGTTTTGTCACCACTCCAGCAAAATCACCTTCAATTGTTCATTCAAATAAGCCTTATTATAACTATTAACCCTTCATCATTGTTACCGGGGAACCTTTCATTTTCCACCACATTAGCAGTAAACTTATCAACAACTTCATTGATCATTAAGCCTCTCCGAAAAATCACGATAATTATTCATTGAAACTCTATCAAGTACCCATATACAACTTGTAACAACAATTGTCATACCAACTACTGGGAATTAGCAAATCAGTATTTCGAATTTCACAGCAATTCTACGCCAACAGTTATATATAAACATATAATGTCTATCTCCTAGACTTATTTACTCCGAATGTGAAGTTTCTGAAAAATATCTCAAACTATGAACTAGTTCTCTGAAATTGGAACAATGCTGATGAAGCAGCAAAAACTGTAAACGACCTTAACAGTTAAAAGTTTGATGATAAAGAATAGTATGGTGGTAAAGCTGAGAAAAAGAGAAGGTTTAAAACTGGAAAATGGATTGAGAAAACCATGAAGGAGGCTGTGGACAAATCACAAGGACGAAATCTACCTTCAAAGGATCCAAATGAATCAGTGTCTGCCAAAGTCGTTAGCAAACACCTTACTCCTCATTCTAAACCTTCACAGACAGATTTTCTGCATCATCCTCTGATATTAGAAATTCTAAGATATCATAGTATCTTTCATTATAAATATCCTCGATATTTCTAGAGATATCTTTATAACTATTCTTATCTGAAATCATTCATCTTTTCGCGCTATCTGTATTACATCATAAAAGAAACTATTTTAGTTTCTAAATTCTGAAACCTTCAAGTTTAAAATATGAATGTTTTGAAATAGTGTTGGGAACTGAAGCATGAATTAATATAATATAATGACACTTGATCAACGTGATTATATTACAGTAAGTCATGCTGAGTTTCTAATGGAACGTGATAAAGGTTCACAGATCCCACCCTCATCATGAACCATGTTACATAACTCTTTTATTCTATATAATCTCTAAATATATCAAGAAAATATATTTCTTGATGATTCGGTCTTTTCCGGATATTCTAGTAATTTGACAAATCAAGATCATGCCATTACAATTCCCTTCTTAGAACATTAACTATGTTCATTTCAAAATCCATACCTACGAATTCTGGATCATTATTCGCTTGACTTGGAGGCGGGAAGAGAGAACGAAAGCATGAAGCTTCGAAATATAACAGAGAATATAAAGCCCGATAAAAACACATAAATTACAAACCATGAATATCAATAAGTATTGCAACGTAAAGACACGGGAGAACTAAAAATACTATAAAGCCAAGAGTATAGTAAAAGTGAATAGATTCCTCCGGCGGTAGATGAAAAAGAAGAATAATAGATATGAAAGTTAGGAGTATATCAAGAATCAGAACTGGATGAAGCATTTACACAATCTATTAAGAAGTATTAAATAAGGAAGAAGATTATAGGAGTAGTGAAAATAAATGAAATGGAAGAGGTCAAGTTATAGTGAAATATCATACATAGCAATCGAGGCAGATTACGAATTTAAAGAAAATCTTAATTTCCGCAAATTCTGAAGAATCAAATCTTATTTAGATTATGAAGATTTTCTATTCTTTAAATTCCGGAAATCAATCGTTACTACGTCAAGAGATAAGACGCATCTCTATTCTTCATTTCACTATTTTACGATAACTTCCCCTCATACGCTTCGAGTAATTGGATTGTTTTATCCATATTATTCAACGGTGATATAAATTCTATTTATCAACTCATATTCGTCATAAAAACATTTTTATTGTTAACCATGATGACCTCACTCAAATTTCGGGACGAAATTTCTTTAACGGGGAGGTACTGTGATGACCCGGAAAATTTCGACTTATTTAAACCAATTCTCTATATGATTTAATATTTTCGACATGATAAGCAATGAATTTTGACAAGTTTTAAAACTTTTGAAAATGATTTTTTATATAACGGTTGACCACCCTATTTGTCCAACGATTCACGAACGTCATAACATGTATTATATACATATTTTAATAAATATAAGAGTTTTCGATATATACAGAATCATGCGAATAATATTTATATACGAAATGATTAAAAATTTACTATTAAACGATGCTATTTCAAATTAAAATTTTTACGTATTAAGTCATTTTATTTTTATGATATAATTTTTATATTTTTTTAAGAAACGAAGTTAAATTAATAATGTACAATTTGTAAAGCACAACGTACATCGTGTAGCTTAAATAGTTGAATTTAAATTAATTCATTTACTATTCACATAAAAACGACATGATAGAAATTATTAATTATAAGTTACATAGAATACCCCTGAAGTATTTAATAAATACGACTTTTTAAAATTTTAAATTCGATTTACGTATTATATTATTATGTCGACAAGCGTAGGACAAAAAATGATGTGAGCTGTAAAATGAAGCCATGCGATCGCATGGGGACTGATTCCACAAAACATCTATAAAGTCGATCAGTTTTGGCTTCGAGACACATACACAGATACATCTATCTCTCTCTGTAAACATATATATATATATATATATATATATATATATATATATATATATATATATATATTATTTATATTATTATTAAGATTAATATTATTATTAATCTTATCATTATTAGTAGTATTAGTATTATTATTATTTATACATAAAATACTACGACGAGGTTATGAGTGAGTCACTTTCAAAATGAGTTTTAAAACGGGATAGAGCTAAGGAAATTATGATTTATAACTATGGAAGTTATGGGTAATATTCATGGGTATTGTTTGCAAATCAAACCTAGTGTTTATCATCTCTGTTGCGTCTACGTACTTTCCTGCAATATTGAATCACAATATTGATACGTAAGCACTCATATTTTATCTTTTATATATTAATTGTGTATCCATGTCTAGTGCTCGAGTATGTATATTTATGCATGCTAGTATGCTAAATTTCGTCGTTAAACAGTTTATGATGAATCACGAATTAAATACATATATTACTGATAAAAGGTATATGATATGCATGTTTTTGGAAAGCTGGTGAAAAATCAATAACTTTTCATTTAGAAATCGCGTAATTTCGATGAAGAAATCAAAAGATATGGTCAACTGAATTATGATTGACGTTAATTGGAATTGCTTTTGAATCTGCAATTAATATTTAAACAACTTGTTTGTAAGATTGATAAATTGAATTTTTGAATATTACCAACCGAGTAAATGAATTCTTATATAAGGTACGTCTCGTTTTGTTAAACAACTGTCAAAATTGACTTTTTGAAACGACTTTGGATAACTTTTGTATGTCGATATCGAGCATTAGGATTGTGATACACTATGACTAGACCTAGCTGGATAAGACATTTATTGACCAACATATGTTCTTTAGGTTGAGATCTACGGTTAATTGGTATTCCGAGTTTCGGTCACGTTTCGGTGAACGACTTTATGTGCTCCTAAGGTGAGTTTCATTTGCTCCCTTTTTAATTGCTTTTGCAATCTATATTTTGGGCTGAGAATACATGCACTTTATTTTAAACGCAATGGATACAAGTACATACTAAATTCTACACTGAGTTTGAACCGAAAATCTCTTAGCTTTGGTAACTAGTAACTGCCAGTTATAAGAACTGGTGGGTGCGAGTAGTAGTATATGGATTCATAGGGCTTGATATCCCCGTCCGAGCTAGAGCGCTAGCCTTTTAACGGACGTATGCTATTTGAGAAGCGTACACGTTGGTTTGCGTGTATTATTAAGATGATTATACAAAGGGTATAAATTACATATACGTTAAGTTTAGTTACCAGGGTGCTCAATTTCGTAGAATATTTTGATAAACATTTCTGGATGAAACAACTGAAATATTGTAATCCACCTTTATGTAAAGATTATGCAAAACATTAAAACTATGAACTCACCAACCTTTGTGTTGACACTTGTTAGCATGTTTATTCTCAGGTTCCCTAGAAGTCTTCCGCTGTTTGCTTATATGTTAGACAAGCTATGTGCATGGAGTCTTACATGGCATATTTTTCAAGGAAACGTTGCATTCACCAAATCATCACCATGTATCTTATTTTGACTGCATTGTCAACGGAAGTACTATTGTAAAATATTATTTACAGTGATTGTCTATATGTAGAAATCATCAGATATCGAAAACCTTTGATTTAAATATTCATTTATGGTGAGCCTTTTCAAAAGAATGCAATGTTTACAAAACGTATTATATAGAGGTCAAATACCTCGCTATGAAATCGATGAATGACGTGTTCATCCATATGAATTTGGAGCGATCGTCACAAGACTAGTTCTTTAGGGTCTGCTAGGGAAAGACCGTTCGGGTTCCATTTTCGAGAACTACACGAAAACAGACAATCTAACTCTAACAGAAATACATAAACCCCCTATACTTAGTTAGCTGTGGTATCGAAATTGTGATTAACTTCATTGTCTTCTTCCATCGGACCATGTATGTAATGTTTAACTCTGTGACCATTAACTTTAAATTCAATCCCATTTGAATTTATTAATTCTATCGTTCCGTATGGGAAAACTCTTTTGACTATGAATGGTCCAGACCATCTTGATTTCAATTTTCCAGGAAATAGCTTGAATCGTGAATTGAAAAGAAGAACTATGTCTCCTTCTTTAAATTCTTTTGAACTTCTGATTCTTTTATCATGCCATTTCTTCGTTCTTTCTTTATAGATTAACGAATTTTCGTATGCTTCATGTCTTAATTCTTCTAATTCGTTTAGTTAACTTAATCGTAGACGTCCGGCTTCATGTAAATCAAGATTACATGTCTTCAAAGCCCAAAATGCTCTGTGTTCAATTTCTACTAGAAGATGACATGCTTTTCCATAAACAAGTCTAAAAGGTGTGGTTCCAATTGGAGTTTTATAGGCTGTTCTAAAAGCCCAGAGTGCATCCTCCAATTTAATGGACCATTCCTTCGGATTTGATCCTACGGTTTTCTCTAGAATACGTTTTAAAGCTCGGTTGGTATTTTCAACTTGTCCACTTGTTTGTGGATGATATGCGGTGGAGATTTTATGAGTTACTCCATATCTTTTAAGAACTTTCTCAAGTTGATTATTACAGAAATGAGTACCTCGATCACTTATTAAAGCTTTCGGTGTTCCAAACCTTGCAAAAAGACGTTTTAAAAAGTTGACTACAACTCGTGCATCGTTAGTTGGGAGAGCTTGTGCTTCCGCCCATTTAGATACATAATCAATGGCTACGAGTATATATAGATTATTATGAGATTTTGGAAATGGACCCATAAAGTCAATACCCCAAATGTCAAATACTTCACATACTTGGATGACATTTTGTGGCATTTCATCACGTTGACTTATTTTTCCGGCCCTTTGACAAGCATCACAGGATTTGCAAAGAAGGTGTGCGTCTTTGTAAATTGTAGGCCAATAGAATCCAGCATCATAAACTTTTCTTGCTGTTAGTTGAGGCCCATAATGCCCTCCTGTTGGTCCTGTGTGACAATGGTTTAAAATTTTACTGGCTTCATCTCCAAATACACATCGGCATATTATTCCATCGAGACAACTTTTGAAAAGATGTGGATCTTCCCAAAAATAGTGTTTTATATCACTGAAGAATTTCTTTCGTTTTTGGTACGATAATCATTTTTCAAGGAATCCACAAACTAAGTAGTTTGCATAGTCTGCAAACCATGGAATTTCTTTATAATCTATCTTCAATAGATATTCATCAGGAAAGTTGTCTTGTATGGCCGATTCATTTAGAACTTCTAATTCGGGATTTTCAAGACGAGAAAGATGATCAGCGGCGAGATTTTCTGCTCCTCTTTTATCTCGGATTTCAATATCAAACTCTTGTAAGAGTAAGATCCAACGGATTAATCTTGGTTTAGCATCTTGTTTTGAAAATAGGTATCTAAGAGCAGAATGGTCGGTATAGACCACCGTTTTTGCTAGAACGAGATATGATTGAAATTTGTCAAAAGCAAAGACAATAGCAAGGAGTTCTTTTTTAGTAGTTGTATAGTTCGTTTGTGCTCCTTGTAACGTCTTACTAGCATAATATATAGGTTGAAATCATTTTTCAATCCTTTGTCCTAAAACGGCTCCCATTGCAAAATCACTTGCATCGCACATTAGTTCAAATGGTAGATTCCAATTTGGTGTTATCATGATCGGCGCATTAGTGAGTTTCTCTTTAAGAATATTAAAAGATTTGATACATTCATCTGAAAAGATGAATGGAGCATCCTTTTCTAGGAGTTTATTCATAGGAGTGGCAATTTTAGAAAAATCTTTTATGAAACGTCGGTAAAAACCGGCATGCCCTAGAAAACTCCTAACTCCTCTAACATTGGTGGGATGTGGAAGTTTAGCAATTACATCTACTTTAGCTCTATCCACTTCAATTCCTTCTTTTGAAATTTTATGACCAAGAACGATGCCTTCTTTAACCATGAAATGGCATTTCTCCCAATTAAGTACTAGATTTGATTGTTCGCATCTAATAAGCATTCGTTCCAGATTAGCTAGACATGATTCAAATGTATCACTGAAGACTGAAAAGTCATCCATGAAAACTTCCATGCATTCTTCTATCATGTCGTGAAAAATCGCCATCATACACCTTTGAAAGGTTGCAGGGGCGTTACAAAGTCCAAATGGCATGCGTTTGTAAGTAAAAGTACCATAAGGGCACGTGAATGTGGTTTTCTCTTGGTCCTTTGGTGCTATTGGAATTTGAAAATATCCGGAAAATCCATCTAGAAAACAATAGTAACTATTTCCGGCTAATCTTTCCAACATTTGATCAATGAAAGGTAAGGGAAAGTGATCTTTTCTGGTGGTGTCATTTAATTTTCTATAATCAATACACACACGCCATCCTGTTACAGTCCTAGTAGGAATAAGCTCATTTTTCTCATTTGTAATGACAGTCATGCCACCCTTCTTAGGCACGCATTGAACTGGGCTTACCCATGGACTATCAGAAATTGGATAAATTAGACCTGCATCTAGCAGTTTAATAATCTCTTTCTTAACTACATCTTGCATATTAGGATTTAGTCTTCGTTGGCGTTGCACATACGTTTTATGACCTTCTTCCATAAGGATTTTATGTGTGCAATACGAAGGACTTATTCCTTTAATATCATGAATCTTCCATGCAATGGCTGGTTTATGAGCTTTCAACACAGAAATGAGTTGTGATTTCTCATTTTCAGTAAGAGAAGACAATATTATTACAGGTAATTCAGATTCACCATGTAAATAAGCGTATTCCAAATGGTTTGGAAGTGGCTTTAACTCTAATTTCGGTGGTTCTTCTATAGATGATTTATATCGATATCTGTCTTCTTCTTTTAGCATTTGAATTTCTTCTGTTGTTGGTTCATATCCATTAGCTATAAGTGTAGCTAACATTTCAGCTTCATCAATTGGTTCATTACCTTCTCCTAAAGAACATTCTCCTGTTCCTTGTAATTCTGGAAATTCTTCTAATAATTCTGCATGTGCATCTATAGTTTGAATATAATAACATGTATCATCTGCAGATTGTGGTTGTTGCATTGCTCTATCAACTGAAAAGGTAACACTCTCATCCTCTATACTTAGGGTCAATTTCTTACCGAACACGTCTATCATTGCTTTAGCCGTGTTTAAGAATGGTCTTCCTAATATGAGAGGAACTTGAGAATCTTCTTCCATGTCCAGAACAACAAAATCTACTGGAAATACTAAAGTACCAACTTTAACTAGCATATTCTCCATTATCCCTCTAGGATATTTTATTGATCTATCGGCTAGTTGTATGCTTATTCTGGTTGGTTTCAATTCTCCAAGGTCTAGTTTAGCGTATAGTGAATACGGCATTAGATTTATACTAGCACCTAAGTCTGCCAATGCTTCTATTGAACTAAGACTACCCAGAAAACATGGAATTGTGAAACTTCCTGGATCAGATAGTTTTTCTGGTATCATATTCAACAGCACTGCTGAACAATTAGCATTCATGGTAACAGCCGAGAGTTCTTCCATTTTCTTTCTATTTGAGATTAGATCTTTCAAGAATTTAGCATATCTAGGCATTCCTGAAATCACATCAATGAAAGGAAGATTTACATTTATCTGTTTAAACATATCCAAGAATTTGGATTGCTCGGCTTCAAGTTTCTCTTTCTTCATTTTACTCGGGTAAGGAAGTGGTGGTTGGTATGGTTTAACATAAGGTTTAGCCTTAACTGTGTTATCTTCATTAACCTTCTCAATTACCGGTTCTTTTTCCTTATCTTGATCAGGTTGTGGTTCTTGTGGAGTAGGAATAGCTTCATCAGAAGTTACAGGTATTTCAGGTGGTTTAAGTGTTGTACCACTTCTTGTGGTAATGGCTTTAGCTGTTTCATTCCGGGGGTTAGCATTTGTATCACTAGGTAGACTTCCCTGTTTTCTTTCACCTATTAACCTTGCTAGGTTACTTACTTCTTGTTCCAGATTTTGAATAGAAGCTTGTTGATTTCTAAATGCTTGAGCATTTTGTTCATTAGTTTGTTTCTGAGATGTGAAAAACTGCGTTTGAGTTTCAACTAGCTTCGTCATCATATCTTCTAAATTCGGCTTTTTATCATCGGTTTGTGATGGTGGTTTGTTTTGAAAATTAGGTCTTTGCTGGTTGTAAGTATTATTGGATACTTGTTAATTGCTAGGACCTTGTTGGTTGTTGTATGGAATATTTCGGTTATAATTCTGGTTTTGATTGTAAATTGGGCTTGGCGGTTGATAATTATTCTGATAATTATTTCCAGGCCTTTGGTTTATGTATGAAATATTCTCTCTTTGTTCCATTGTTAATTCAATACTGAGACAATCTTTTGTCAAATGTGGTCCTCCACACTGCTCACAACTAATTCGTATTGAGTGAATATCTTTAGTCATCTTTTCCATTTCATCTCTCGACAGCATCTATCTTTGCGGAAATGGAATCTAAGTCATGGCTAGAATCGGCTCTTGCTGCTTTAGATGATCTAACGATATCTTTTTCTTGGTGCCACTCATGTGAGTGGGAAGCAGTGTTATCAATAATTTTGTAAGCATCAGTTTCGGTTTTCTTCATAATAGAACCACCAGCTGCTATATCTATGTCTTTCTTTGTAGTGATGTCGCATCCTTGGTAGAATATTTGTACTATTTGACAGGTGTCTAAACCATGTTGCAGACATCCTCTTAATAACTTTCCAAATCTTGTCCACGCCTCATATAGAGTTTCATTTGGCTTCTGTGTAAACGTAACAATTTCTGCTTGAAGTCTTACGGCTTTAGATGCAGGAAAGAATTGTTTAAGAAATTTTTCAACTAAAACGTCTCATGTATCAATCGCCCCTTCAGGTAACGATTCCAACCAATCTTTGGCTTCTCCCTTTAAAGTCCAGGGAAATAACATGAGATATATCTGTTCATCCTCCACTTCTCGGATTTTAAATAGTGTGCAGATCCTATTAAAGGTACGTAGATGTTCATTTGGATCTTCCTTCGGCGCACCACTAAATTGGCATTGATTAGTCACCATGTGTAGAATTTGTCCTTTGATTTCATAATCTGGCGCATTAATGTCTGGATGAGTAATTGCGTGACCTTGGCCAGTGCGTTTAGCTCTCATTCGGTCTTCCATACTTAAAGGTTCCAGATTCTCCATAATTGAATTTGTTGAATCGGAATCACTAGAGGATTCTGATTTAATGGTTCGTTCCTCAACAATCTCTGTTTGAATGATTGGTGGTTCCGGAGGAAAATTTAGTGGTTCAGGATCTATGAATCGTCCCTGAATATTCTCCGGATTCTCAATTGTGAGGTTAGGTTCAAAAAATGGATTATCGGAAATTTGAACTAGAGTACTTGGTCGACTGGATGACGATTCTAAAGAAAAATCAACGGCGGTAATATTTGCTAAATGTCTTGATCTAGTTACAGGTGGTGAACGTACAAAAGGTGGTGAACGTCTTGCTCGGTGCATTCACTGAATATCCTATTAGTTTTTAAAAGGAAAGAAAAATTATAATAAGTTATCCAATCAATAGACTTTTCTAATTTTGCCCACGTTTCGAATAGCCAAAAGATGCAGCAGAGGGGCAGGATTCGTTTGGTCTCAATATAATTGAGGACTGTTTGGCTCCAATAACCCGGTCCACGTACAAATCCAACTATTACTACGAACCAGAAAATTTTGATGTCTATCAATTTAACCACTTAAAATAAATTTTCGTAATTTTAAGAAATTTAGATAAGAAGTAGAATAAAAATCTATGTCCTAAAACTAGAATAGCGAGAAATAAGAAAGAAAAAGAGTTCGTCGAAAAAGGTCGAAAAATAAAAATGGTTGAAAAATAAAAGGTGACGGAAAAATAAAAGAAACTTATAACACTTAAAAACACTTGACTAACCTAACCTTATTACCACAACTAACTTAAAATTATAATCGCAAATTGAGATTACTAATTGGAATGATAATTGATACATAGGTAAAAGTCGTCTAAAAATATTAAAGCTTACAGGAAAAACTAAATCCCAAATGGAAATAACTTAAAAAGAAACTAAAACTTAAAAAGGCGTCGCAAAATTCTAAAGTACCTAAATCTTAGTCTAAAGAAAAACACTTAAGGAATTCTACGGCAAAGCCTAAATATCTAGAAGTAAAAATAACTATGGCAAAAACTAAGTTTAAAACTAAATATGAGCGAAAAATACAAATATTACGCTAAAACAATTAAAAAGGGACAAAATATAAAAATATACAAAAAGTTGTAAAAAGTTACAAATTTTTATAAAAATATTATTTTTATATTATTTATTTATTAAAACTATTAATTTTATATTTTAATTAAACTAATTTAACTAAATAAAATAAATAAATAAAAACTAAACTAAACAATATAATATAAATAAACTAATTAGGGTTTAAAATTAATTAAAATTAATAAAACCCGTAATTAATGCTAATTAGGGTTCCTGTGTACCCGTGTCAGGTCTGCTCCGCGAGTCGCGGTATTCGATGCTTCAAACTCCGCGAGTCGCGGGGTTTCAAAATTCAACTCAGGTACAGTTTTGAAATTCGACGCGTTTTTCTTTTTTATTTTTTTATTTTATATTTTCTGTTTTATATTTTCTGTTTTAAAATCTAAAATATTTATATAATAAAAACTTATATTTTAAAACCAAAATAAAAATAGAACTACTTTATAATTTTAAAAATATCTTAAAAATAGATTTATATATATATTAAATTTTTTTTCGGTTTTTTAATTTGCGTTGCGCTTCCGGCTTTTAAGCTAGATTGTTCCTCGGCAGCGGCGCCAAAAATACTTGATTGTTAAAGCTAAGGGGTACGAAATAGTTTATATTTTACAAGGAAATACTATTAAATACGATACAATTTTACACAAGATATTTATTTATTTATAGAATGGATATACTTAAACCTTGCTACAACACTTATAGGCAGTGTACCTAATCGTACAGTAGTGTAGTTTTTAGTAAGTCCGGTTCATTCCACAGGGAAAATCTTTAAACAAAGCTTAACGCTATATTAGTTTACTTTTATAAAAATACAAATATATATATGATAAGGCTAAAAAGGAACATATATTTCATAGCAATATCCCTCCTAAATAATAGGTTTTCATATGTAATTGTATTATATTTTCATTGTGATTGTTTAAATAAATAAGTGCGAAGACAAAAGGCGAAAACGCAGATTTGAAGACACAAATGTCCAAAAAGCTCAAATGTTCAAGATACAATTCAAAAGGTTCAATTTATTGATGAAAAACGTCTAAAAATGACAAGAGTACAAGTTACAAAACGCAAAGTACAAGATATTAAATTGTACGCAAGGACGTTCGAAAATCCGGAACCGGGACATGAGTCAACTATCAACGTCCGACGCAATGGACCAAAAATTATGAGTCAACTATGCACAAGAATAAAATATAATATATAAATTATTTATATATTATAAATATATATATAATCATGTTGACAAGCTATGAGATAAAGGATCCTGAGCTGGATTTTCAAACTCCACGACTCGCGGAGTTTGAAGGCCAAAAACTCCACGACTCGCGGAGCTGTCAGAAATCAAAATGCCTATAAAAGGCCATGCATTCGTTCAATAAAAAATAATAAATAATAATAATATACTCCGTAAGATAATAAATAAATAATATATATATATATATATATATATATATATATATATATATATATATATAGTATAGATTAGTGTTATATTAGATTAGTTCGGGTTATGTAAAAGTTATTTTTACGAGTTTTTGAAGTCGAAATTCTGTCCGTGTACCACTACGCGATAAATAATCAATGTAAGCTATGTTCTCCTTTTTTAAATTAATGTCTCGTGCTTAAGTTATTATTATGCTTATTTGAGCCGAAGTAATCATGATGTTGGGCTAAATATTAAAGACGGGGTAATTGGGCTTTGTACCATAATTGGGGTTTGGACAAAAGAACGACACTTGTGGAAATTAGACTATGGGCTATTAATGGGCTTTATATTTGTTTAACTAAATGATAGTTTGTTAATTTTAATATAAAGATTTACAATTGGACGTCCCTATAAATAACCATATACACTCGATCGGACACGATGGGCGGGATATTTATATGTACGAATAATAGTTCATTTAACCGGACACGGGAATGGATTAATAGTCACTAGAATTATTAAAACAGGGGTGAAATTATGTACAAGGACACTTGGCATAATTGATAACAAAGTATTAAAACCTTGGGTTACACGCAGTTGATATCCTGGTGTAATTATTAAACAAAGTATTAAAACCTTGTTACAGTTTAAGTCCCCAATTAGTTGGAATATTTGACTTCGGATATAAGGATAATTTGACGAGGACACTCGCACTTTATATTTATGACTGATGGACTGTTATGGACAAAAACTAGACGGGCATATTAAATAATCCAGGACAAAGAACAATTAACCCATGAGAATAAATAAATAATCAACACGTCAAACATCATGATTACGGAAGTTTAAATAAGCATAATATATTTTATTTCATTTTTCCTCATACTTTTATTTATTGTCATTTTAATTATTGTTATTTATTTTATATTGTTATTTAAATATCGTCATTTACTATACGCTTCGCTTAAAATATAAATCGACAAACCGGTCATTAAACGGTAAACCCCCTTTTATATATTATTATATATAATTATATATATTTTGTACAAATATAGTTGTTTAAAAATATAGTGTGCAATAAGCCCGCTCCCTGTGGAACGAACCGGACTTACTAAAAACTATACTACTCTACGATTAGGTATACTGCCTATAGTGTTGTAGCAAGGTTTAGGTATATCCCATTTGTTAATAAATAATTAAAACTTGTGTAATTTGTAACGTATTTCATAGTAAAATATAGTACTATCACGTACCCCTACGCTACCACATCAAGTTTTTGGCGCCGCTGCCGGGGAATTGGCGAAACGCTATATTTTTAATTTATTTTTGTATAAATATATTTATATATCATTTTAGAAAAACAATATAAAATTAAAAAAAAACCGAAAATGCAAACTCTGCGACTTGCGGAATTTTAGGGCACGTGGAACCGCCACTCGCGGAGCCGCCCTGACGCGCTGACAGAAACCCTAAAATCGCATTAATTACGGATTATTATTTATTATTATTTAAACCTAATTAGTTTATTATTAATATAATTTAGTTTTAAGTTTTAATTAATTAGTTATAATTAATTATAATTAGTTTTAAAAAAAATTAATACTTTTATAAAATATAAAAATAAAAATATAAAAATAATATTTTTTATAAAAATAAGTAATTTTATCACTTTTTATAATTTGTATCCTTTTATTTAGTGTAATCGTAATATTTTGTATATTTTTCGTTCTCAATTAGTTTTAAAATTAGTTTTTCCGTAGTTATTTTATATGTATAGATTCTTAGGCTTTGCCGTAAAATCCCTTAAGTGCTTTTTCTTTAGATTAAGATTTAGGCGCTTTGGAATTTTGCGACGCCGTTTTTTAGATTTTAGTGCCTAATTAAGTTATTGCCATTTTGGATATATAATTCTTTTAAGCTTTAATACCTTTAGGCGTAACTTTTTAGATTTAATTTTTAGACTTTTAAGTTACGACGCGCTACTCTCTTATTATTATTTTTTGACATTTTTCGACGCGCATTCTTTTTCTTTCTTATTTCTCGACGCTTTAGTTTTTAGGACTTAGAAATTTTCTCTATTTCTTATCTAATATCTCAAACGAAAAGAAAAATTATTTAAGTAGTTAAATTAATGGACGTTGACAATTTTCTGCTTCGTAGTAATAGTTGGATTTGTTAGTAGCTGAGTTGTGAGCTTCCGATTTAAAGGGTTCTGGCTCCCTGCTGCATCTTTTGGCTATTCGAAACGTGGGCAAAAGCAGAAAAGTCTATTAATTGGACAACTTATATAAGTTTTTCTATTTTTATAACTAATAGGATAATTAGTAAATGCACCACATTGTAGCTAAAATTTGGCCATCGCAATAAAATAGAAAATTTTGAAAACAAGGCTATGGAAACTCTTTTTGATATCCAAAATCAATTAAATCAATACTCTCAAACGGGTGTTGATGACAATTCGTTCGGTCAATCTTGGATCACGAATGACGAAATAATAACTAGTTGTGAAATCTGTGGAGATTATCACTCAACATGGGAATGTTATTATTACGTTCCTGTGGAAAATTACGCACCCACGGAACCTGAATGGAATGATTATGAAGAATACAATTCAAATTGGGATTATTCCCAAGAATATATCCAAACTCAACAACCAGTAGACGAGGAAAATTATGTGTCCAAAAATTCTTTAGACAATATAAAAATCAAACTCGAAGAACTCGATGCTCAAAATGAACAAATGAGAGAGTTTGTAAATCGGCAAGCTGAAACTCTATCAGATTACACACCTGTTGATCTGAGGAGTATTGTGCAAGAAAATCTCATATCATCGAATTTTGATGAATTCGAGAGCTCCGAAATCACCAACTATCCCGATGATACTTTTTATTCAGTCTTACCAATTTCACAACATATCGACACATTAGCCTCTACCGACAAAATCATCGATCCATCAATGAATGAAGAAGAAGTAAGGGTGACAAATTGGTACTCATGGGAAAACGATAACGTTGAAAATTTTACCCCCGAGACCAAATGGTGGGACCAATAAGTACCATTAATGAAGAAGAATTTGCTTCGATCACGAAATTCACCATTCCACAACCTTCCAACTCAATATTCTCAATAGACAAGTCATCTACCAAAGATGAACTACAAGCTGTAATAGATAATGACACCTCGGATTTCACCCAATCGGGTAATAGAGGTGAAAACTTTGATCACGAGAATAAAAGGAAGGAAATATTAGGAATTGTCCACCCTATAGAAATAAGTATGTCTGTGTATATCGATCCATTTGACCAAGAACCAGAAAAGAGACATATCCATTTACTAAAAGCTACACTTAAAAAAGAATTAGGTAGTGACGATCGGATGGGTCTAAACTTTAAACCCATTGATATAATATATACCACCCGAGATGTAAATAACTGGCTCACTATTTTAATTCTTGGAACTTATTCTACCGACTTCACATGTCGTCAGCTAAGTGTGGGGAAGTCTAACCCCACTTAACGTTAAATTAGGGGTTCGGGTTAGTGCATAACTCGTTAATAAAAATGCATTATTAGGGTAAAAGACGCTTTTTCAAATATTAGTAAACAGTTCAGAAAAGCAGCCATTTTTGAAAAAAAGCATGTATGATAAAACAAGAAGGAATGAACGATGAGGCGCGCCATCTATCATTCGACGAGCTTTGTAATTACAAACTGGGTATTGTTAATCACTTTTCTACACTTATCACCCTCGTGAATTTATAATTATAGTCTGATTTCATGCAAATGAGGGCATTGCATGATCTCAAGTGTGGGGAGGGGTTATAAATTCTCTCGGGTTTACACTTGGTTTATTTGCCAAATTTTGTGAAAATTTGAAAAATTTTCAACTAAATGAATTCAAAATCATGTTTATACATATTTATGAACAATGAAAACTAGGTGTTAATACCGAAATTATCGTTACCTCGGAAAGGACATAAATTAAGAAACAACCCAAAACGCTTGAATTCATTTAAAATGGAATATAGGAGAATAAAAAGGTAAAGAAAGAAACTAAGTGCGGGGAGAATGTACCAAGTTAATTAAAAACTATCTATCACATGTTTGTGCAAAGTTATTGCAGGTACTTTTGTTTTGGACTAAATTAACTGTTTTACCCGATGAAAGAAAAGAAAAAATGGATCTACACGATGAATCAATTCCATCATTAAAAGGAAGTAAAGTCTTCCGAAAAAGACACGCGCTTCTTGATTTAGGTCAGGAAGTTGTCGTCCAGACCAGCTGTAGGTTGACGAAAAATCTAGAAAAGTCATCACTAAAATCAGCAGGAAATCCACGGACCTCAGCATCAAACAGGGTCGCCAAGTGGTCAGACTTATCCTAACCATGAGAGGATCTGTCTCGTAAAATGGGGAGGACGCCGTGCAAATTAGCTTGATAAGACTAATGAATCAGATCCCCAGAAAGGATAATCTTCTTAAAGATTAAAAATCAGCATTTAAGCCTAATATTACTCAATCCTTGAGATTGACTTTAAAGATTGAGAATTACAAACTCATGGAATTCAATGATATCTAAACTCGAGCTTGAACGAGAAAATATTTTGATCAAAATTACAAACCGATTTGTTTTCTGAAAACCTATTTTCAATGCGTTCATTACCATTGAACATAAAATCCTAGGAATTCACCTGGAATTCATTAGGTCACCTGAACCAAATCGGGTGTCAACTATAAGAACGGTGGTTGCATAGCATGGTCGGAGACAGGACCTTGTGCCAGACCAAAAAATCATAGGATGATCTTTACTATTGCTCCTACAAAGGATAGTACTAGCATCCGACACGTTTATAGACCATAATCAAAAGCATGTCATTAGACATTGCCTTAACAGTTGCTTGTTCATCGCTTTCCTTTACAACCGGACGGTAGTTTGCCGAAAGGTAATATACGGGACAAGTAAATTGGAAGTTTTGCTTTCCTAATACAAGGTTAGCAAGTGGGTGACACAAAACCACAAGTGTTGAGCTAAAATTTTCAAATCTGAAACCCACACAACCCATAAAAATATTTTGCAAATACCGGTGAAGGGTTATTCCGGAAAACTTATCTAGGGTAAAAGCTAGATTGAATTTTCAAAGACTAAATGTTTTCATAAAGATCCAATTTCCTTAAGGATCTACATTTTCATAGTCATGTGGGACTGTAAACCGCCTTTCAAATGTGCACTTTGCTTTGGAAACCGAAAGTAAATCGGCTATTTGATTGCAAGTGTCGTTGACCTAAACCCGAGGCAACTGTAGATGACACACCCACCTTTAACCATGGTTCTATCGTTACTATCATTGTTTATACCACCATATCAAAATCACTGATGTACAAAGTGTGATGAATAAAAAAGTGATTCATGTATGTTTTTATTTCAAGTTCTGTATTGCTTGAGGACAAGCAACGCTCAAGTGTGGGGATGTTTGATAAGGCTAAAAAGGAACATATATTTCATAGCAATATCCCTCCTAAATAATAGGTTTTCATATGTAATTGTATTATATTTTCATTGTAATTGTTTAAATAAATAAGTACTAAGACAAAAGGCGAAAACGAAGATTTGAAGACACAAACGTCCAAAAAGCTCAAATGTTCAAGATACAATTCAAAAGGTTCAATTTATTGATGAAAAACGTCTAAAAATGACAAGAGTACAAGTTACAAAACGCAAAGTACAAGATATTAAATTGTACGCAAGGACGTTCGAAAATTCGGAACCGGGACATGAGTCAACTATCAACGCCCGACGCAATGGACCAAAAATTATGAGTCAACTATGCACAAGAATAAAATATAATATATAAATAATTATATAAATTATTTATATATTATAAATATATATATAATCATGTCGACAAGCTATGAGACAAAGGATCCTGAGCTGGATTTTCAAACTCCACGACTCGCGGAGTTTGAAGGCCAAAAATTTCACGACTCGCGGAGCTGTCAGAAATCAAAATGCCTATAAAAGTCCATGCATTCGTTCGATAAAAAATAATAAATAATAATAATATACTCCGTAAGATAATAAATAAATAAATATAATATATATATATATATATATATATATATATATATATATATATATATATATATATATATATATATATATATAGTATAGATTAGTGTTATATTAGATTAGTTCGGGTTATGTAAAAGTTATTTTTACGAGTTTTTGAAGTCGAAATTCTGTCCGTGTACCACTACGCGATAAATAATCAATGTAAGCTATGTTCTCCTTTTTTAAATTAATGTCTCGTGCTTAAGTTATTATTATGCTTATTTGAGCCGAAGTAATCATGATGTTGGGCTAAATATTAAAGACGGGATAATTGGGCTTTGTACCATAATTGGGGTTTGGACAAAAGAACGACACTTGTGGAAATTAGACTATGGGCTATTAATGGGCTTTATATTTGTTTAACTAAATGATAGTTTGTTAATTTTAATATAAAGATTTACAATTGGACGTCCCTATAAATAACCATATACACTCGATCGGACACGATGGGCGGGATATTTATATGTACGAATAATAGTTCATTTAACCGGACACGGGAATGGATTAATAGTCACTAGAATTATTAAAACAGGGGTGAAATTATGTACAAGGACATTTGGCATAATTGATAACAAAGTATTAAAACCTTGGGTTACACGCAGTTGATATCCTGGTGTAATTATTACACAAAGTATTAAAACCTTGTTACAGTTTAAGTCCCCAATTAGTTGGAATATTTGACTTCGGATATAAGGATAATTTGACGAGGACACTCGCACTTTATATTTATGACTGATGGACTGTTATGGACAAAAACCAGACGGGCATATTAAATAATCCAGGACAAAGAACAATTAACCCATGAGAATAAATAAATAATCAACACGTCAAACATCATGATTACGGAAGTTTAAATAAGCATAATATATTTTATTTCATTTTTCCTCGTATTTTTATTTATTGTCATTTTAATTATTGTTATTTATTTTATATTGTTATTTAAATATTGTCATTTACTATACGCTTCGCTTAAAATATAAATCGACAAACCGGTCATTAAACGGTAAACCCCCTTTTATATATTATTATATATAATTATATATATTTTGTACAAATATAGTTGTTTAAAAATATAGTGTGCAATAAGCCCGCTCCCTGTGAAACGAACCGGACTTACTAAAAACTATACTACTCTACGATTAGGTACACTGCCTATAGTGTTGTAGCAAGGTTTAGGTATATCCCATTTGTAAATAAATAATTAAAACTTGTGTAATTTGTAACGTATTTCATAGTAAAATATAGTACTATCACGTACCCCTACGCTACCACATCAATATATAAGTAATATTATTATTATAAAGGGGGGTTTTTACCGTTTAATGACCGGTTTGTCGATTTTAAAACTTTAGCCGCAGTTAAAACCAAATGTAAAATAATAAATAAATACAAGACTTAATTTAAAGCGTAAAGTAAATAACGATAATGAAATTACGAATAATAAAAGTGCGATAAAATAAACTTGCGATAATTAAAAAGTACGATAATTAAAAGTGCAATTGAATACAATAACAATAAAAATGCGATAATTAGAAGTGCAATTAAATATAAAATAAAGGAAATTAAATATGAAATAAAAGAATTATGCTTATTTAAACTTCCGTAACCATGATGTTTGACGTGTTGATTTTAGTTTTATGCCCATGGGTTAATTGTCCTTTGTCCTGGATTATTTAATATGTCCGTCTGGTTTTTGTCCATAACAGTCCATCAGTCATAAATATAAAGTGCGAGTGTCCTCGTCAAATTATCCTTATACCCGAAGTTAAATATTCCAACTAATTGGAGACTTAAACTGTAACAAGATTTTAATACTTTGTTTAATAATTACACCAGGATGTCGACTGAGTGTAACCCAAGGTTTTAATATTTTGTTATCAATTATACCAAGTGTCCTTGTACATAATTTCACCCCTGTTTTAATAATTCTAGTGGCTATTAATCCATTCCCGTGTCCGGTTAAATGAACGATTATTCGTACATATAAATACCCCGCCCATCGTGTCCGATTGAGTGTATATGGTAATTTATAGGGACGTCCAATTGTAAATCTTTACATTAACATTAACAAACTATCATTTAGTTAAACAAATATAAAGCCCATTAATAGCCCATAGTCTAATTTCCACAAGTGTCGTTCTTTTGTCCAAACCCCAATTATGGTACAAAGCCCAATTACCCAATTTTAGTAATTAGCCCAACATCATGATTACTTCGGATTAAATAAGCATAATAATAACTTAGCTACGAGACATTAAATTAAAAAGGTTGAACATAACTTACAATGATTAAAAATAGCGTAGCGTTACACGGACAGAATTTCGACTTACACCCTTACAACATTTGCTAATATACCCTTATTATTAGGATTTAAAATTAAAATTAAAATTAAAATATAAATTTTATATATATATTTACGTATATATTGAGAGAGAGATAGATTATGGATATTGAAAATGATCAGAATTCGGTTGGCTTTATAGGGAATTGAGTTCAGGGGTACTCCGCGACTCGCGGCAACTTTTGCCTTCAAACTCCGTTAGTCGCGGAGTTTGAAAATACAGCTCACCCTCCTTTGGCTTCTTTCTTACCGACGATTTATAAATATATTATAATATATATATTAATTTTAAGAATTAATTATATATTATATTATATTTATGTGCATAGTTGACTCGTAATTTTAGTCCATTGCGTCGAGCGTTGAGAGTTGACTCATGTCCCGGTTCCGGATTTTCGAACGTCCTTGCGTACAATTTAATATCTTGTACTTTGCGTTTTGAATCTTGTACTCTTATAATTTCGAGACGTTTCTTATCAATAATTGGAACCCCTTTGATTGTATTTTGTACTTTTGAGCTTTTTGGTCGTTTGCGTCTTCAATTCGTCGAATCTGTCTTTTGTCTTCACCTTTTATTATTTAAACGGATATCACTTGTAAATAGAACAATTGCAACTAAAAGCTTGTCTTTCTTGAGGAATAATGCTATGAAATATATGTTCGTTTTTAGCATTATCAGGAAGTTACTAGCTTGGTATTTGAGACGTTAAGCTAATTGTGTTTGCTAGCATGATTGCGGTATATGTGTAAGTGTATGCAAGTAGGTATAATTATATATGTATTCGTATAATTATTGCATTCACTAAGCTTTGCTTACCCTCTCGTTGTTTACCATTTTTATAGGTTCGGTTGTGGACAAGGGTAAGGGCATTGTCTTGGATTAGAGTTTTCGTCGTTGATTAGGGGACGCTTTTTTTGGATGCGTTGGCTTTTTGGAGTTTGACCAAGACTTGGGTAGTTTAATCCCAAACGCCATGCTCATAGTGTAGTTTGGAACTTAAACTTTTTGGTGGTCGAAACTCAGGATTTGTATTAAACGCGTAACTCGGGTCGATGTAGGCCCCGCTTTGTAAAACTCATTTTTTATGCTTGAATTGTGTTAGTTTTACATATTTGAATATGTTGTTAAAAGCGTTTTGTCTAATTATGTCGGGAAGTGGCCAATCGTTTTAGCATTTCAAGACTTTTTGGACAGACCAGTATGGCGCGCCGCGCCATATGCTGTTCCAGCAAAAAAAAAAAATTTGCTATTTTCACGCGAGTTGTTCGTGGTTTGGTTTGGGTTGTTACAAGGTGACTATGGATTTGCTAGGATGGGTAATGCCGGGTTATCAAAGATCGTTGGTATTGGAGATGTTTGTTTGAAATTTGACACGGGAATGGAGTTAGTTTTGCATAATGTAAAACATGTTCCGGATATGAGACTTAATGTTATTTCAACAGGCATTCTTGATGATGATGGTTATTATAACAGTTTTGGTAATGGTATTTGGAAACTAACTCTTGGTTCTATGATAGTGGGAAGAGGCAAGAAAGACTCAAGATTATACCACGCGTCCGAAGATCATCCAGAACATTGTTAACGCAGTAGACAATGTTGATTCTACTGAGTTGTGGCATAAAAGACTTGGCCACATGAGTGAAAAGGGGATGTCTATCTTGTTTAAGAAGAATGTGTTGTCGGGTGTTAGTGATATTAATTTGAGTAAGTGTTCTCACTGTTTGGCAGGAAAACAGACCAGGGCTGTGTTTAAGAGTCATTCTCCTTTTCGAATGGAGAACGTACTTGATCTAGTACATTCGGATGTTTGTGGGCCTATGAAGACTAGGACACTTGGTGGATGTTCCTACTTTGTTACATTCATTGATGATCATTCCAGGAAGGTGTGGGTTTATACCTTAAAGTCAAAGGATCAAGTATTTGAGAAGTTTAAGGAATTTCATGCACTAGTTGAAAGGCAAACGGGGAAGAAGCTCAAGTGTATTTGAACTGATTATGGCGGTGAATAAATTGGGAGCTTTGATGCTTATTGTAAGGAGAATGGTATTCGGCATCAAAAGACTCCACCAAAGACACCTCAATTGAATGGCTTAGCATAAAGGATGAACAGAACTTTGGTTGAGAGAGTTAGATGTTTGCTTTCACATGCAGGGTTGTCTGATTCCTTTTGGGGTGAGGCTTTAAATACGGCAGTTCATATTATTAATCTAACCCCTTGTGTTCCTTTGCGTTTTGATGTTCCTAACAGGGTTTGGAGTGGCAAAGATGTTTCTTACCGTCATTTACGAGTTTTTGGATGTAAAGCTTTTGTTCATGTTCCCAAAGATGAGAGATCAAAGCTTGATATGAAGACTAAGCCATGTGTATTCCTCGGCTATGGTGAAGATGATTTTGGGTACAGGTTATATGATCCAGTTCAGAAGAAACTTGTACGAAGACGAGATGTTGTTTTTACAGAAGATCATATGTTAAAAGATGTTGAGAAGACAGATTCAGTTCCTCAACCTAGTACTGATCTTGTTGATTTGGATCCAGTTACTCCACAACATGTTGGAGATGATGTTCAGAATGATGAACATGGTACTGATGTTGGTGATGCTCCGGAGCAGGTAGAGATTCCAGTACCAGATATTCCTTCATTTGTCCCACTTAGGCGGTCTACTCGAGACCGTCATCCTTCTGTTAGATATTCTGCTGATGAGTATGTATTACTCACTGATGGGGGAGAGCTAGAGTGTTATTCAGAAGCAATGAAAGATGAGCATAAGAAAGAGTGGGGTGAAGCTATGCAAGATGCGATGAATTCTTTGTATGAGAACAATACTTATGACCTGGAGAAGTTACCTAAAGGCAAAAGAGCTTTGAGAAACAAATGGGTATTCAAAGTGAAGACAGATGAGCTTACTTCACAACCAAGGTACAAAGCTAGGTTAGTCGTTAAAGGATTCAGATAGAAAAAGGGTATTGATTTTGATGAGATTTTCTCTCCGGTCGTGAAGATGGGATCTATTCGAGTGGTTCTTGGGTTAGCTGCTAGTCTTGATCTTGAGGTTGAACAGATGGATGTCAAGACTGCTTTTCTTCACGGTGATTTGGATAAGGAAATCTACATGATGCAACCTGAAGGTTTTCGGGTTAAGGGTAAAGAAAATTATGTTTGTAGACTTCAGAAAAGTCTATATGAGTTGAAGCAAGCACCGAGACAGTGGTATAAGAAGTTTGAGTCGGTTATAGGAAAGCAAGGCTATTGAAAGACAACTTCAGATCATTGTGTTTTCTTTCAGAGGTTTGGTGATGATGATTTCATCATATTGTTGTTATACGTTGATGATATGTTGATTGTTGTTAAAAATATTAAAAGAATTGCGCAGTTGAAGCGAGAATTGAGCAAGTTTTTTGCTATAAAAGACTTGGGACCAGTGATGTCGTGCGAGGTGTACGTGAAATACTATATATTTTTGATACGAAAAGCGATACAAATTACACAAGTTTTAATTATTTATTTACAAATGGGATATACCTAAACCTTGCTACAACACTATAGGCAGTGTACCTAATCGTAGAGTAGTATAGTTTTTAGTAAGTCCGGTTCGTTCCACAGGGAGCGGGCTTATTGCACACTATATTTTTAAACAACTATATTTGTACAAAATATATATAATTATATATAATAATATATAAAAGGGGGTTTACCGTTTAATGACCGGTTTGTCGATTTATATTTTAAGCGAAGCGTATAGTAAATGACGATATTTAAATAACAATATAAAATAAATAACAATAATTAAAATGACAATAAATAAAAGTACGAGAAAATATGAAATAAAATATATTATGCTTATTTAAACTTCCGTAACCATGATATTTGACGTTTTGATTTTAATTTATTGTCTTGGGTTAATTGTCCTTTGTCCTGGATGTATTTGAAACCTATCTGGTTTTTGTCCATAATAGTTCATCGGTCATAATTATAAACTGCTCGGCAAATTTAACCTTATACCCGAAGTCAAATATTCCAACTAACTGGGGATTCGAACTGTAACAAGGTCTTAATACTTTGCTTAATGAATACACCAGGTTATCGACTGTGTGTAAACCAAGGTTTTAATACTTTGTTAACAATTACACCAATTACCCTTGAATGTAATCCACCCCTATTTTAATGAGTCCATTGACTATTAATCCATCCCCGTGTCCGGTCAAATGAACAATAATTCGTACTTATAAATATCCCGCCCATCGTGTCCGATTAAGCGTATGTGGTTATATATAGATACGTCAAATCATAACCTTTATATTAAATTAACGAGGTATCGTTAATTTAATATAAAGCCCATTAATAGCCCATAGTTTAATTTCCACAAGTGTCGTTCTTTTGTCCAAACCCCAATTATGGTACAAAACCCAATTACCCCGTCTTTAATATTTAGCTCAACATCATGATTACTTCGGCTCAAATAAGCATAATAATAACTTAAGTACGAGACATTAATTTAAAAAGGAGAACATAGCTTACATTGATTATTTATCGCGTAGTAGTACACGGACAGAGCTCCGACTTTAAAAACCCGTAAAAATAACTTTTACATAACCCAAACTAATCTAATATAAAACTACCCTATACTATATATATTATATATATATTTATTTATTTATTTATTACAGAGTATTATTATTATTATTCTTTTTTTTACTCGCAGAATTCGTGACCTTTTATAGGAGTTTTGATTTCTGACAGCTCCGCGAGTCGTGGAGTTTTTAGCCTTCAAACTCCGTGAGTCGCGGAGTTTGAAAATCCAGCTCAGGATCATTTGTCTCATAGCTTGTCGACATAATTTTTAAATATATATAATATATAAATAATTTATATAATTATTTAAATATTATATTATATTCTTGTGCATAGTTGACTTGTAATTTTTGGTCCGTTGCGTCGGGCGTTGATAGTTGACTCATGTCCCGGTTCCGAATTTTTGAACGTCCTTGCGTACAATTTAATATCTTGTACTTTGCATTTTGTAACATGTACTCTTGTCATTTTTAGACGTTTTTCATCAATAAATTGAACCTTTTGAATTGTATCTTGAACATTTGAGCTTTTTGGACGTTTGTGTCTTCAAATCTTCGTTTTTGCCTTTTGTCTTCGCACTTATTTATTTAAACAATTACAATGAAAATATAATACAATTACATATGAAAACCTATTATTTAGGAGGGATATTGCTATGAAATATATGTTCCTTTTTAGCCTTATCAAACATCCCCACACTTGAGCGTTGCTTGTCCTCAAGCAATACAGAATTTGAAATAAAAACATACATGAATCACTTTTTTATTCATCACACTTTGTACATCAGTGATTTTGATATGGTGGTATAAACAATGATAGTAATGATAGAACCATGGTTAAAGGTGGGTGTGTCATCCACAGTTGCCTCGGGTTTAGGTCAACGACACTTGCAATTAAATAGCCGATTTACTTTCGGTTTCCAAAGCAAAGTGCACATTTGAAAGGCGGTTTACAGTCCCACATGACTATGAAAATGTAGTTCCTTAAGGAAATTGGATCTTTATGAAAACATTTGATCTTTTGAAAATTCAATCTAGCTTTTGCCCTAGATAAGTTTTCCGGAATAACCCTTCACCGGTGTTTGCAAAATATTTTTGTGGGTTGTGTGGGTTTCAGATTTGAAAATTTTAGCTCAACACTTGTGGTTTTGTGTTACCCACTTGCTAACCTTGTATTAGGAAAGCAACACGTCCAGTTTACTTGTCCCGTATATTACCTTTCGATAAACTACCGTCCGGTTGTAAAGGAAAGCGATGAACAAGCAACTGTTAAGGCAATGTCCCGTGACTTGCTTTTGATTATGGTCTATAACGTGTCGGACGCTAGTACTATCCTTTGTAGGATCAATAGTAAAGATCATCCTATAATTTTTCGGTCTGGCACAAGGTCCTGTCTTCGACCATGCTATGCAACCACCATTCTTACGGTTGACACCCGATTTGGTTCAGGTGACCTAATGAATTCCAGGTGAATTCCTAGGATTTTACGTTTAATGGTAATGAACGCATTGAAAATGGGTTTTCAGAAAATAAATCGGTTTTAATTTTGATCAAAATATTTTCTCGTTCAAGCTCGAGTTTAGATATCATTGAATTTCATGAGTTTGTAATTCTCAATCTTTAAGGTCAATCTCAAGGATTGAGTAATATCAGGCTTAAAAGCTGATTTTTAATCTTTAAGGAGATTATCCTTTCTGGGGGTCTGATTCATTAGTCTTATCAAGCTAATTTGCACGGCGCCCTCCCCATTTTACGAGACAGATCCTCTCATGGTTAGGATAAGTCTGACCACATGGCGACCCTGTTTGATGCTGAGGTCCGTGGATTTTCTGCTGATTTTAGAGATGACTTTTCTAGATTTTTCGTCAACCTACAGCTGGTCTGGACGACAACTTCATGACCTAAATCAAGAAGCGCGTTTCTTTTTCGGAAGACTTTACTTCCTTTTAATGATGGAATTGATTCATCGTGTAGATCCATCTTTTCTTTCAAATATATTACAGTAAATCGGGTAAAACTGATTAAAATCGTCCAAAACAAAAGTACCTGCAATAACTTTACAGAAACATGTGATAGATAGTTTTTAATTGAATAACTTGGTACATTCTCCCCACACTTAGTTTCTTTCTTTGCCTTTTTATTCTCCTTTATTCCATTTTAAATGAATTCAATCGTTTTAGGGTGTTTCTCAATTTATGTCCTTTCCGAGGTAACGATAATTTCGGTATTAACACCTAGTTTTCATCGTTCATAAATATGTATAAACATGATTTTGACTTCATTTAGTTAAAAATTTTTCAAATTTTCACAAAATTTGGCAAATAAACTAAGTATAAACCCGAGAGAATTTATAACCCTTCCCCACACTTGAGATCATGCAATGCCCTCATTTGCATGAAATCAGACTATAATTATAAATTCATGAGGGTGATTAGTGTAGAAAAGTAGTTAAAGATACCATAGATTTGTAGGATGATAGATGGTGCACCTCATCGTTCATTCCTTCTTGTTTTATCACACATGCTTTTTTTTCAAAAACGGTTGCTTTTCTGAACTGTTTGCTAATATTTGAAAATGCGTCTTTTACCCTTACTTATTATGCATGTTTATTTAACGAGTTATGCACTAACCCGAACCCCTAATTTAACGTTAAGTGGGGTTAGACTTCCCCACACTTAGCTGACGACATGTGAAGTCGGTAGAATAAGTTCCACGAATTAAAATAGTGAGCCAGTTATTTACATCTCGGGTGGTGTATAATATATCAATGGGTTTAAAGTTTAGACTCTCCCGATCGTCACTACTTAATTCTTTTTTAAGTGTAGCTTTTAGTAAATGGATATGTCTCTTTTCTGGTTCTTGGTCAAATGGATCGATATACATCGACATACATATTATAGGGCGGACAATTCCTAACATTTCCTTCTTTTTATTCTCGAGATCAAAGTTTTCACCTCTATTACCCAATTGGGTGAAATTTGAGGTGTCAATATCTATTACAGCTCGTAGTTCATCTTCGGTAGATGACTCGTCTATTGAGAATATTGGGTTGGAAGGTTGTGGAATGGTGAATTTCGGGATTGGAGTAGATTCTTCTTCATTAACGGTACTTATTGGTCCCACCACTTTGGTCTGGGGGGTAAAGTTTTTAACGTTATCGTTTTCCCAAGAGTACCAATTTGTCACCCTTACTTCTTCTTCATTCATTGATTGATCGATGATTTCGTCGGTAGAGGCTAATGTGTCGATATGTTGTGAAATTGGTAAAACTGAATAAAAAGTATCATCGGGATAGTTGGTGATTTCGGAGCTCTCGAATTCATCAAAATTTGATGATATGAGATTTTCTTGCACACGACTCCTCAGATCAACAGGTGTGTAGTCTGATAGAGTTTCAGCTTGCCGGTTTACAAACTCTCTCATTTGTTCATTTTGAGCATTGAGTTCTTCGAGTTTGATTTTCATATTGTCTAATAAATTTTCAGACACGCAATTTTCCTCGTCTACTGGTTGTTGAGTTTGGATATATTCTTGGGAATAATCCCAATTTGAATTGTATTCTTCATAATCATTCCATTCAGGTTCCGTGGGTGCGTAATTTTTCATAGGAACGTAATAATAACATTCCCATGTTGGGTGATAATCTCCACAGATTTCACAACCAGTTATTGTTTCGTCATTCGTGATCCAAGATTGACCGAACGAATTGTCATCAACACTCATTTGAGAGTATTGATTTAATTGATTTTGGATATCAAAAAGAGTTTCCATAGCCTTGTTTTCAAAATTTTCCATTTTATTGCGATGGCCAAATTTTAGCTACAATGTGGTGCATTTACTAATTATCCTATTAGTTATAAAAATAGAAAAACTTATATAAGTTGTCCAATTAATAGACTTTTCTGCTTTTGCCCACGTTTCGAATAGCCAAAAGATGCAGCAGGGAGCCAGAACCCTTTAAATCGGAAGCTCACAACTCAGCCACTAACAAATCCAACTATTACTACGAAGCAGAAAATTGTCAACGTCCATTAATTTAACCACTTAAATAATTTTTCTTTCTGTTTGAGATATTAGATAAGAAATAGAGAAAATTTCTAAGTCCTAAAAACTAAAGCGTCGAGAAATAAGAAAGAAAAAGAATGCGCGTCGAAAAACGTCGAAAAATAAAAATAAGAAAATAGCGTCGTAACTTAAAAAGGAATTAAAAACTAAGAATTAAAAGTTGCGTCTAAAAATATTAAAGCTTAAAAGAAAAACTATATCCTAAATGGTAATAACTTAAAAAGGTACTAAAACTTAAAAAGGCGTCGCAAAATTCTAAAGCACCTAAATCTTAGTCTAAATAAAAAGCACTTAAGGGATTTTACGGCAAAGCCTAAAAATCTAGAAGTAAAAATAACTATGGCAAAAACTAAGTTTAAAACTAAATATGAGCTAAAAATACAAATATTACGCTAAAATGATTAAAAAGGGACAAAATATAAAAATATACAAAAAGTTGTAAAAAGTACAATTTTTATAAAAATATTATTTTTATATTATTTATTTATTAAAACTATTAATTTTACAAATTAATTAAACTAATTTAACTAAAATATATAAATTAAATAAAAAGTAAAAGTAATTATAATAATAATAATTAGTTAGGGTTATAATAATAATAATTAATAATTATCCGTAATTAATGCTGAATTAGGGTTCTGTGTACCCGGGTCAGAGTGTCTCCGCGAGTTGCGGTAATCGATGCAGCAAACCCCGCGAGTCGCGGGGTTCCAAAATTTAACTCTGGTACAGTTTTTAATTTGACGTGTTTTTTTTTTATATATTTTTCTGTTTTAAAATCTAAATATTTATATAATAAAAACTTATATAAAAATAGAACTACTTTATAATTTTATAAATAAAAATCGTAAAACTAGATTTATATATATATTTTATTTTTTTATTTTTTTTTCGGTTTTTTTTTTTAAATTTGATATTGTTTTTCTAAAAATATATTTATACAAATATATATTAAAAATATAGCGTTTCGCCAAGTCCCCGGCAGCGGCGCCAAAAACTTGATGTCGTGCGAGGTGTACGTGAAATACTATATATTTTTGATACGAAAAGCGATACAAATTACACAAGTTTTAATTATTTATTTACAAATGGGATATACCTAAACCTTGCTACAACACTATAGGCAGTGTACCTAATCGTAGAGTAGTATAGTTTTTAGTAAGTCCGGTTCGTTCCACAGGGAGCGGGCTTATTGCACACTATATTTTTAAACAACTATATTTGTACAAAATATATATATAATTATATATAATAATATATAAAAGGGGGTTTACCGTTTAATGACCGGTTTGTCGATTTATATTTTAAGCGAAGCGTATAGTAAATGACGATATTTAAATAACAATATAAAATAAATAACAATAATTAAAATGACAATAAATAAAAGTACGAGGAAATATGAAATAAAATATATTATGCTTATTTAAACTTCCGTAACCATGATATTTGACGTTTTGATTTTAATTTATTGTCTTGGGTTAATTGTCCTTTGTCCTGGATGTATTTGTGATGTGCAGCGGGGTAGTATATAAAATAGTTTATATTTTACTAGGAAAAACTATTAAATACGATACAATTTTACACAAGATATTTATTTATTTATAGAATGGATATACTTAAACCTTGCTACAACACTTATAGGCAGTGTACCTAATCGTACAGTAGTGTAGTTTTTAGTAAGTCCGGTTCGTTCCACAGGGAAATCTTTAAACAAAGCTCAACGCTATATTAGTTTACTTTTATTAAAAATACAAATATATATATAAGTAATATTATTATTATAAAGGGGGGTTTTTACCGTTTAATGACCGGTTTGTCGATTTTAAAACTTTAGTCGCAGTTAAAACCTAATGTAAAATATAAAATAAATACAAGATTTAAATTTAAGCGTAAAGTAAATAACGATAATGAAATTGCGAATAATAAAAATGCGATAAAATAAAATTGCGATAATTAAAAAGTACGATAATTAAAAGTGTGATTAAATAACAATAAATAAAAGTGCGATAATTAGAAGTGCAATTAAATAGAAAGTAAAGGAAATAAAATATGAAACAAAAGAATTATGCTTATTTAAACTTCCGTAATCATGATGTTTGACGTGTTGATTTTAGTTTTATGCCCATGGGTTAATTGTCCTTTGTCCTGAATTATTCAATATGTCCGTCTGGTTTTTGTCCATAACAGTCCATCAGTCATAAATATAAAGTGCGAGTGTCCTCGTCAAATTATCCTTATACCCGAAGTTAAATATTCCAACTAATTGGGGATTCGAATTGTAACAAGGTTTTAATACTTTGTTTAATGAATACACCAGGTTATCGACTGCATGTAAACCAAGGTTTTACTTACTTTGTTAACAATTACACCAATTACCCTTGAATGTAATTTCACCCCTGTTTTAATTATTCTAGTGGCTATTAATCCATTCCCGTGTCCGGTTAAATGAACGATTATTCGTACATATAAATACCCCGCCCATCGTGTCCGATCGAGTGTATATGGTAATTTATAGGGACGCCCAATTGTAAATCTTTATATTAACATTAACAAACTTTCATTTAGTTAAACAAATATAAAGCCCATTAATAGCCCATAGTCTAATTTCTACAAGTGTCGTTCTTTTGTCCAAACCCCAATTATGGTACAAAGCCCAATTACCCAATTTTAGTAATTAGCCCAACATCATGATTACTTCGTTTTAAATAAGCATAATAATAACTTAGCTACAAGACATTAATATAAAAAGGTTGAACATAACTTACAATGATTAAAAATAGCGTAGCGTTACACGGACAGAATTTCGACTTACACCCTTACAACATTCGCTAACATACCCTTATTATTAGGATTTAAAATTAAAATTAAAATTAAAATATAAATTATATATATATATTACGTATATATTGAGAGAGAGATAGAAAATGAATCTGAAATTTGATCAGAATTCGGTTTGCTTTATAGCCAGAAGTGAAATTTGGGGCTCCGCGACTCGCGGCAAAAACCCCTTCAATCTCCGCGAGTCGCGGAGATAGTATTTACAGCTCAGTCCTTGGAGTTTTCTCTGCCGACGGTTTTTTATATATAAATATAATATATATATAATTAATATAATTAATTATATATTATATTATATTTATATACATAGTTAACTTGTAATTTTTAGTCCGTTGCGTCGAGCGTTAAGAGTTGACTCTGGTCCCGGTTCCGGATTTTCAAACGTCCTCGCGTATAATTTAATATCTTGTACTTTGCGTTTTGAATCTTGTACTCTTGTGATTTCGAGACGTTTCTTATCAACAATTGGAACCTTTTTTATTGTCTTTTGTACTTTTGAGCTTTTTGGTCATTTGCGTCTTCAATTCGTCGAATCTGTCTTTTGTCTTCACCTTTTATTATTTAAACGATTATCACTTGTAAATAGAACAATTGTAACTAAAAGCTTGTCTTTCTTGAGGAATAATGCTATGAAATATATGTTCGTTTTTAGCATTATCAAATATTCCCACACTTGAGCGTTGCTTGTCCTCAAGCAATATCGTCTTGAAATACTAGAATCACTTCTTTATTCTTCACACTTTGTACATCAGTGATTTCTATACGGCGGTATAAATAATGGTAGTAACGATATGGTTTACAGTCCCACATGACTATAAAAATTTAGATCCATTAAGGAAATTGGATCTTTATGAAAACATTTGATCTTTTGAAATCTAGTTTTTACCCTAGATAAGTTTTCCGGAATAATCCTTTACCGGTGTTTGCAAAATATTTTTGTGGGTTTGGTGGGTTTCAGATTTGAAAATTTTAGCTCAAAACTTGCGGTTTTGTGTCACCCACTTGCTAACCTTGTATTTGGAAAGCAACACGTCCAGTTTACTTGTCCCGTATATTACCTTTCGGCAAACTACCGTCCGGTTGTAAAGGAAAGCGTTGAACAAGCAACTGTTTAAGGCAATGTCCCGTGACATGCTTTTGATTATGGTCTATAACGTGTCGGACGCAATTACTATCCTTGGTAGGAGCAATAGTAAAGCTCACCCTTATAATTTTTTCGGTCTGGCACAAGGTCCTGTCTTTGACCACTATGCAACCACCGTTCTTACGGTTGACACCCGATTTAGTTCAGGTGACCTAATGAATTCCAGGTGAATTCCTAGGATTTTACATTCAATGGTAATGAACGCATTGAAAATAGGGTTTTCAGAAAACAAATCGGTTTATAATTTTGATCAAAATATTTTCTCGTTTAAGCTCGAGTTTAGATATCATTGAATTCCATGAGTTTGAATTCTCAATCTTTAAGGTCAATCTCTAGGATTGAATAATATCAGTCTTAAAAGCTGATTTTTAATCTTTAAGGAGATTATCCTTTCTGGGGATCTGATTCATTAGTCTTATCCAGCTAATTTGCATGGTGCCCCCCATTGTACGAGATAAATCCTTCTCATGGTTAGGATAAATCTGACCACTTGGCGACCCTGTTTAATGCTGAGGTCCGTGGATTTCCTGCTGATTTTAGTGATGACTTTTCTAGATTTTTCGTCAACCTACAGCTGGTCTGGACGACAACTTCATGACCTAAATCAAGAAGCGCGTTTCTTTTTAGGAAGACTTTACTTTCTTTTAATGATGGAATTGATTCATCGTGTAGATCCATCTCTTCTTTTCTTTCATTGGGTAAAACAGTTTAGTTTAGTCCAAAGCAAAAGTATTTTCAGTTATTTGTTACAGATATATGTGACATATGTTTAAAATAATTTGGTAAATTTTCCCACACTTGGCTTTTTATTTTTCTTTTTATCGTCCTCTATTCCATTTTAAATGAATTTTAACATTTTAGTTTGTTTCTCAATTTATGTCCTTTCCGAGGTAACAATAATTTCGGTGTTAAAACCTAGTTTTATCGTTCATAAATATGTATAAACATGATTTTAAATTCATTTAATTGAAAAATTTTACTAGAATTGGGTAGTCAGTATATAAGACTAGGGCTGTTCTTTTTTATCAGAGAGCACTAGATTCTAATACAACTACTGCTTTACTAGTATTTTTAATGGTAACCAAGTGTTTAATATAAAAATTTTAAAATCCGAAAGAATTTAACCCCTTCCCACACTTAAGATCTTGCAATGCCCTCATTTGCAAGAAATCAGTAACAATTTAAATTATTGAGGGTGATTTGTGTGAAAATGATTAAATTTTTACCAAAGTTTCCAAATATATTGGCGTTTGTTTGCTGAATGATAAATGGTGCACATCATTTGTTCATTCCGTCTTGTTGTTATTTCACATATATTTTGCATCTTGTCGTCAAAATTAGTTGCTTTTGCTGAACTTAATGCCAGTCTTTGAAAATGCGTTGTTTTACCCTGTTGTGTACATAAGATAAACTGCAAACATATATACATATTTTTGAAGTTTGGTTTATTACCCCACATTCAAAAATTATTAAAATCTAAGAATAAAAGTTAGATAATTATAAAAATGATTACAATATTAACAAAAATATTAAATGTATCAATAATTACAAATTACAAAATAATAAAAAATAATAAGTAAACTAAGGATGATATTGGTACCAATAGGGGTTCCAGGCATAACCATAAGTGCTATAGAATGCTTCGGCAGGGTCATACGTAGGATATGGTGGCTGCATCTCTATCGACCAAGGAGGGAAGACGGGTTTCGGTGTAGGAATATAGTTTCTACCTATATGTTGGCAATGCGCTATGATCTGGTTCTGATGAACTTGCCAATCTTCAAATGCTCTCTGTCTAGCATTTTCGTATTCCTGAGAAGCTATAAACCTATGCATTTCTTGCATCTCATTCCCCCCTCCTATATTACCTTGTTCCTGGTTTCTCTCCACCTGTGGATGTCTACCATGGTATCGTACTGCGGCGTTATTTCGCCGCTTCAAAACTTTCGCACCATGGTATACATTTAAACCTATAGTGTCGCGGGGTTCCGGCTCTTCTAGTAATAATCCCCCCCGACTTATATCCACACCGAGATATTCACCAATCAAAGTAATAAAAATACCACCTCCTATTATGCTATGTGGACGCATCCCCCGAACCATAGCTGATAAATAATAACCCACACAATATGGTATACTTACAGCGCTCTGTGGGTCTCGAATACACATATGGTAAAACAAATCTTGTTCATTTACCTTTTCTTTGTTTTTACCCCTTTGTGTAATCGAATTAGCTAAAAACCTATGTATTACTCTTAATTCGGCTCTATCTATATCCAAATAAGAGTAGTTTCCCCCTTTGAAACGGTGATGGCTTGTCATTTGACTCCACACACCGTGTGTATCAAAATTTTCATCTATCTTTCTACCGTTTAGTATCAATCCTCTACAATCGGCAGACGCTAACTCCTCAGGCGTATATATACGTAAAGCCTGAGCCATGTCCAGTAAAGACATGTGGCGCATCGAACCGCCTAACAAAAATCTAATAAAAGAACGATCGGTTAAACTAGCTACCCGATCATTCAACTCTATACTACATAACAACTCTTCATACCATACTTTATATACAGGTCTGCGTATGGTGAATAAACATATCCAGTCATTAAAAGAAGAATTACCATACCTCTGTACAAGTAATTCCCTAATTGGCCCGGCCAATTCTACAGCTTCTAAGGGTCCCCATTCTATGACCCTCGGTACCTCAACAACCTTAGAGTGAAGAGTATGCAAACCCCGTTGATATTTTGGATAATCTATCCAAAGTCTGTCAAATCGCAGGTTCGGGTGCAACTCTTCCAAATGCATATCGGAAAAGGTCATGACTGGATGAGGTACATCCTGCTTGTAGTAGTTATCTACCTCCTGTTGTTCCAAATTCTCGGCAGGAGCATTGCGGGCTTGGAATGAAGATTCACCCCTTTCATTCTGCAAAACACATCAAACACAAATTTTGTGCATCCAAATATGCATTAGTGTCAGCAAAATCATCAATCAAAATAATTACAATGACATTATCAATTTATATCAAACTTAAGCTCATTTTCATATTTTTATCAAATCTACACTTTTTCAAATAAGCATATACGAAAATGTTCGCCAAGTTCATAAGCATTCAACTCAAATAACATGTCAAAATAATCATTACTAGCAATCAAACAAGTCTCAAATGGCATTATCTTTCAAAAATCAAGTTCATGAATTTTGGACTTGAAAAAGTCCACTTTAATTCTCAAAATCATGTTTAGGCTCAAAGTTTGGATCATTTAACTACCTAGACATGTTACACTACTTAATTTAGCAACAATTCATGACAAAAATCGGCCATAACCTGTTTATATCAAAAAGCCCCAAATTTGCTCAAGAACACAAACCCTAGATTATTCAAAATTTGAAGTTTAAGGCTTCTAATCATGTTAAACAGCATCAATCTAGGTTATACAAGCATAATACATAAACAATTTAAGTCTAATTACACTAAAAAGCATCAAAATCAAATTGGGGAAAAAATAGCTCAAGAACACCTAATTTCGAATTAATGGTGTTTAGGTGTAGAAATTTACCGTTTTTCTTGAGTAATTCTTAGATAGCATCCTTCTCAACATGATTTTAGCAAAAAATTTGGTGATTAACGGTTAAAAATTGGGATTTTTGGGGTGTTTTTGGGTGGTTTTTCGTGGGTTTTTCGCAGTGTTTTCGAGTTGTTTTTGTGTGTGGGAGCTGATCAGTTCGTGCAGCTCTTTTATTTTTTTTTCTGGGTTTTGGTCTCTCCGCGAGTCGCGGGGATTTACCCTCCAAACTCCGCGACTCGCGGAGTTTGGTATTTTTTTTTTTTTCTTTTTTTTTTTTTTTTTCTTTTTTTTTTTTATAAAATCTTTAACTTATTAAAACAATTTAGTAATTAATTTTAAAATTTTGTTTCCCTTGTTATTTAGGACGAGGTCGTTTCGGATCGATGTCCTAGTCCGTCCTTCGACAAAATTTTAAAATTTGTCTTTTTGTAGCGATTGTTTTAAAAGCTAAGATTTTTGGGTTTTTTCAATGTTTTTGGCATACTTTAAATCAATAAGATTAAAAATAATGATAATAAAAGTTCTCGTCCCTCCCTCGGGTAAAGCAATTTCGGTTCAAAGACCTAGTCTTCAACTTACGACGAATTTTAAAAATCATATTCTTAACTTAATGAGATAAAGTAAATTTTTTGTTTTTAAATTCACACAACATAAATATAAAATTCAAAATTAATATTAAAAATTCACACCAAACTCAAAATTTAAAATGCATAAAATTAAAAATTAATATTTTAAAAATTAAAAATTCACACCAAACTTAATTTAAAAATTTATAAATTCATATCAAACTTATATTAATTTTTCAAATATTTACAATTTTAAATATATTGTTTTTACAAAGTTTACAATATTAATTTAAGATTTAAATATTAATTTTAAAAACATGGTAAAAATAAAATTAAAAATCTTTTTGTCTTTTTATCCCACTTTAATCAATCAAATATTATCAAAAATATGCGCCCCTCTTTTCGGTAAAGTAATTTCGGTTCCAAGACCTAATTTAACTCATGACGAATTTTTGAAATATTTTGGGTTGATTGATTAAAGATATTTATACCTTAAGAATAAACGTTAAATTTCGCAGTGATGTAATAAATTTTTGAATGATATCAATAATTTCGGTCGCCAAACCTAATTTTATTCAATACCAATTTAATACTTTTTAGCGAACAAATTAGCGTTTATTATCAAAAGGTTAAAAATAAAAATAAAAATAAAAATAAAAACTGTACAGACATACCTGTGAAATAGATTTCTTAGTTATATGATCTATCCCATTCATAAGATAGTCGGTTTAATTGGTTTTCCATGGCTCCAAAGGCGTAACCTCGAGCATTCAGTGTCTTTTCTTCTAAACATATGAACGGTCCGTCTCTGCATAAAGTAACAAATTCGGTATTTGAATAGGTTTGATTATTTGAACATTTACCTCCATGTGACCATTTTCCGCATTTGTGACATCGTTCTAGGTGTCGTGCTCTTCTTTTCGCTGCGGATTTTGATTTTCCTTTACCAAATTGTAACTTATTATCTTCGCATCTGGATCCTTTTCTAACTCCGTCCATTCTTTCTCTGATTACTGATACTAATTCGCTCGGTAGTATGTCATTATTTCTTTTAGTGATCAAAGCGTGTAGCATTAGACCATGGTTTAGTTCACAGGCAGTCTTCATATCGTAAAAACCTAAAAAAAATAAAAATTCAGAATGGGGGGAGAAGACTAGTTCTTTAGGGTCTGCTAGGGAAAGACCATACGTGTTCCATTTTCGAGAACTACACGAAAACAGACAATCTAACTCTAACAGAAATACATATTATCCTTTAAAGACTTGATTCTCCCCACACTTAGTTAGCTGTGGTGTCGAAATTGTGATTAACTTCGTTGTCGACTTCCATCGGACCATGTATGTAATGTTTAACTCTGTGACCATTAACTTTAAATTCAATCCCATTTGAATTTATCAATTCTATCGTTCCGTATGGGAAAACTCTTTTGACTATGAATGGTCCAGACCATCTTGATTTCAATTTTCCAGGAAATAGCTTGAATCGTGAATTGAAAAGAAGAACTCTGTCTCCTTCTTTAAATTCTTTTGAACTTCTGATTCTTTTATCATGCCATTTCTTCGTTCTTTCTTTATAGATTAACGAATTTTGGTATGCTTCATGTCTTAATTCTTCTAATTCATTTAGTTGACTTAATCGTAGACGTCCGGCTTCATGTAAATCAAGATTACATGTCTTCAAAGCCCAAAATGCTTTGTGTTCAATTTCTACTGGAAGATGACATGCTTTTCCATAAACAAGTCTAAAAGGTGTGGTTCCAATTGGAGTTTTGTAGGCTGTTCTAAAAGCCCAGAGTGCATCCTCCAATTTAATGGACCATTCCTTCGGATTTGATCCTACGGTTTTCTCTAGAATACGTTTTAAAGCTCGGTTGGTATTTTCAACTTGTCCACTTGTTTGTGGATGATATGCGGTGGAGATTTTATGAGTTACTCCATATCTTTTAAGAACTTTCTCAAGTTGATTATTACAGAAATGAGTACCCCGATCACTTATTAAAGCTTTCGGTGTTCCAAACCTTGCAAAAAGACGTTTTAAAAAGTTGACTACAACTCGTGCATCGTTAGTTGGGAGAGCTTGTGCTTCCGCCCATTTAGATACATAATCAATGGCTACGAGTATATATAGATTATTATGAGATTTTGTAAATGGACCCATAAAGTCAATACCCCAAATGTCAAATACTTCACATACTTGGATGACATTTTGTGGCATTTCATCACGTTGACTTATTTTTCCGGTCCTTTGACATGCATCACAGGATTTGCAAAGAAGGTGTGCGTCTTTGTAAATTGTAGGCCAATAGAATCCAGCTTCATAAACTTTTCTTGCTGTTAGTTGAGGCCCATAATGCCCTCCTGTTGGTCCTGTGTGACAATGGTTTAATATTTTACTAGCTTCATCTTCAAATACACATCGGCGTATTATTCCATCGGGACAACTTTTAAACAGATGTGGATCTTCCCAGAAATAGTGTTTTATATCACTGAAGAATTTCTTTCGTCTTTGGTACGATAATCCTTTTTCAAGGAATCCACAAACTAAGTAGTTTGCATACTCTGCAAACCATGGGATTTCTTTATAATCTATCTTCAATAGATATTCATCAGGAAAGTTGTCTTGTATGGCCGATTCATTTAGAACTTCTAATTCGGGATTTTCAAGACGAGAAAGATGATCAGCGGCGAGATTTTCTGCTCCTCTTTTATCTCGGATTTCAATATCAAACTCTTGTAAGAGTAAGATCCAACGGATTAATCTTGGTTTAGCATCTTGTTTTGAAAATAGGTATCTAAGAGCAGAATGGTCGGTATAGACCACCGTTTTTGCTAGAACGAGATATGATCGAAATTTGTCAAAAGCAAAGACAATAGCAAGGAGTTCTTTTTCAGTAGTTGTATAGTTCGTTTGTGCTCCTTGTAATGTCTTACTAGCATAATATATAGGTTGAAATCGTTTTTCAATCCTTTGTCCTAAAACGGCTCCCATTGCAAAATCACTTGCATCGCACATTAGTTCAAATGGTAGATTCCAATTTGGTGTTATCATGATCGGTGCATTAGTGAGTTTTTCTTTAAGAATATTAAAAGATTTGATACACTCATCTGAAAAGATGAATGGCGCATCCTTTTCTAGGAGTTTATTCATAGGAGTGGCAATTTTAGAAAAATCTTTTATGAAACGTCGGTAAAAACCGGCATGCCCTAGAAAACTCCTAACTCCTCTAACATTTGTGGGATGTGGAAGTTTAGCAATTACATCTACTTTAGCTCTATCCACTTCAATTCCTTCTTTTGAAATTTTATGTCCAAGAACGATGCCTTCTTTAACCATGAAATGGCATTTCTCCCAATTAAGTAATAGATTTGATTTTTCGCATCTAATTAGCATTCGTTCCAGATTAACTAGACATGATTTAAATGTATCACCGAAGATTGAAAAGTCATCCATGAATACTTCCATGCATTCTTCTATCATGTCATGAAAAATCGCCATCATACACCTTTGAAAGGTTGCAGGGGCGTTACAAAGTCCAAATGGCATGCGTTTGTAAGCAAAAGTACCATAAGGGCACGTGAATGTGGTTTTCTCTTGATCTTCGGGTGCTATTGGAATTTGAAAATATCCGGAAAATCCATCTAGAAAACAATAGTAACTATTTCCGGCTAATCTTTCCAACATTTGATCTATGAAAGGTAAGGGAAAGTGATCTTTTCTGGTGGCGTCATTTAATTTTCTATAATCAATACATACACGCCATCCTGTTACAGTCCTAGTAGGAATAAGCTCATTTTTCTCATTTGTAATGACAGTCATACCACCCTTCTTAGGTACGCATTGAACTGGGCTTACCCATGGACTATCAGAAATTGGATATATCAAACCTGCATCTAGCAGTTTAATAATCTCTTTCTTAACTACATCTTGCATATTAGGATTTAGTTTTCGTTGGCGTTGCACATACGTTTTATGACCTTCTTCCATAAGGATTTTATGTGTGCAATACGAAGGACTTATTCCTTTAATATCATGAATCTTCCATGCAATGGCTGGTTTATGAGCTTTCAACACAGAAATGAGTTGTGATTTCTCATTTTCAGTAAGAGAAGACGATATTATTACAGGTAATTCAGATTCACCATGTAAATAAGCGTATTCCAAATGGTTTGGAAGTGGCTTTAACTCTAATTTCGGAGGTTCTTCTATCGATGATTTATATCGATATCTGTCTTCTTCTTTTAGCATTTGAATTTCTTCTGTTGTTGGTTCATATCCATTAGCTATAAGTGTAGCTAACATTTCAGCTTCATCAATTGGTTCATTACCTTCTCCTAAAGAACATTCTCCTGTTCCTTGTAATTCTGGAAATTCTTCTAATAATTCTGCATGTGCATCTATAGTTTGAATATAATAACATGTATCATCTGCAGATTGTGGTTGTTGCATTGCTCTATCAACTGAAAAGGTAACACTCTCATCCTCTATACTTAGGGTCAGTTTCTTACCGAACACGTCTATCATTGCTTTAGCCGTGTTTAAGAATGGTCTTCCTAATATGAGAGGAACTTGAGAATCTTCTTCCATGTCTAGAACAACAAAATCTACTGGAAATACTAAAGTACCAACTTTAACTAGCATGTTCTCCATTATCCCTCTAGGATATTTTATTGATCTATCGGCTAGTTGTATGCTTATTCTGGTTGGTTTCAATTCTCCAAGGTCTAGTTTAGCGTATAGTGAATACGGCATTAAATTTATACTAGCACCTAAGTCTGCCAATGCTTCTATTGAACTAAGACTACCCAGAAAACATGGAATTGTGAAACTTCCTGGATCAGATAGTTTTTCTGGTATCTTATTCAACAGCACTGCTGAACAATTAGCATTCATAGTAACAGCCGAGAGTTCTTCCATTTTCTTTCTATTTGAGATTAGATCTTTCAAGAATTTAGCATATCTTGGCATTCCTGAAATCACATCAATGAAAGGAAGATTTACATTTATCTGTTTAAACATATCCAAGAATTTGGATTGCTCGGCTTCAAGTTTTTCTTTCTTCATTTTACTCGGATAAGGAAGTGGTGGTTGGTATGGTTTAACATAAGGTTTATCCTTAACTGTGTTATTTTCATTAACCTTTTCAACTACCGGTTCTTTTTCCTTATCTTGATCAGGTTGTGGTTCTTGTGGAGTAGGAATAGTTTCATCAGAAGTTACAGGTATTTCAGGTGATTTAAGTGTTGTACCACTTCTTGTGGTAATAGCTTTAGCTGTTTCATTCCGGGGGTTAGCATTTGTATCGCTAGGTAGACTTCCCGGTTTTCTTTCACCTATTAACCTTGCTAGGTTACTTACTTCTTGTTCCAGATTTTGAATAGAAGCTTGTTGATTTCTAAATGCTTGAGCATTTTGTTCATTGGTTTGTTTCTGAGATGTGAAAAACTGCGTTTGAGTTTCAACTAGCTTCGTCATCATATCTTCTAAATTCGGTTTTTTATCATCGGTTTGTTGTGGTGGTTTGTTTTGAAAATTCGATCTTTGCTGATTATAAGTATTATTGGATACTTGTTGATTGCTAGGACCTTGTTGGTTGTTGTATGGAATATTTCGGTTATAATTCTGGTTTTGATTGTAAATCAGTCTTGGCGGTTGATAATTATTCTGATAATTATTTCCAGGCCTTTGGTTTATGTATGAAATATTCTCTCTTTGTTCCATTGTTAATTCAACACTGAGACAATATTTTGTCAAATGTGGTCCTCCACACTGCTCACAACTAATTCGTATTGAGTGAATATCTTTAGTCATCTTTTCCATTCGTCTCTCCACAGCATCTATCTTTGCGGAAATGGAATCTAAGTCATGGCTAGAATCGGCTCTAGCTGCTTTAGATGATCTAATGATATCTTTTTCTTGGTGCCACTCATGTGAGTGGGAAGCAGTATTATCAATAATTTTGTAAGCATCAGTTTCGGTTTTCTTCATAATAGAGCCACCAGCTGCTATATCTATGTCTTTTCTTGTAGTGATGTCGCATCCTTGGTAGAATATTTGTACTATTTGACAGGTGTCTAAACCATGTTGCGGACATCCTCTTAATAACTTTCCATATCTTGTCCACGCCTCATATAGAGTTTCATTTGGTTTCTGTGTGAACGTAACAATTTCTGCTTGAAGTCTTACGGCTTTAGATGCAGGAAAGAATTGTTTAAGAAATTTGTCAATTAAAACGTCCCATGTATCGATCGCCCCTTCAGGTAACGATTCCAACCAATCTTTGGCTTCTCCCTTTAAAGTCCAGGGAAATAACATGAGATATATCTGTTCATCCTCAACTTCTCGGATTTTAAATAGTGTGCAGATCCTATTAAAGGTACGTAGATGTTCATTTGGATCTTCCTTCGGCGCACCACTAAATTGGCATTGATTAGTCACCATGTGTAGAATTTGTCCTTTGATTTCATAATCTGGCGCATTAATGTCTGGATGAGTAATTGCGTGACCTTGGCCAGTGCGTTTAGCTCTCATTCGGTCTTCCATACTTAAAGGTTCCAGATTTTCCATAATTGAATTTGTTGAATCGGTATCACTAGATGATTCTGATTTAATGGTTCGTTCCTCAACAATCTCTGTTTGAATGATTGGTGGTTCCGGAGGAAAGTTTAGTGGTTCAGGATCTACGAACCGTTCCTGAATATTCTCTGGATTCTCAATTGTGAGGTCGGGTTCAAAAAATGGATTATCGGAAATTTGAACTGAAGTACTTGGTCGAATGGATGATGATTCTAAAGAAAAATCAACGGCGGTTATATTTGCTAAATGTCTTGATCTAGTTACAGGTGGTGAACGTACAAAAGGTGGTGAACGTCTTGCTCGGTGCATTCACTGAATATCCTATTAGTTTTTAAAAGGAAAGAAAAATTATAATAAGTTATCCAATCAATAGACTTTTCTGATTTTGCCCACGTTTCGAATAGCCAAAAGATGCAGCAGAGGGGCAGGATTTGTTTGGTCTCAATATAATTGAGTACTGTTTGGCTCCAATAACCCGGTCCACATACAAATCCAACTATTACTACGAACCAGAAAATTTTGATGTCTATCAATTTAACCACTTAAAATAAATTTTCGTAATTTTAAGAAATTTAGATAAGAAGTAGAAAAAAAATTCTAAGTCATAAAACTAGAATAGCGAGAAATAAGAGAGAAAAAGAGTTCGTCGAAAAAGGTTGAAAAAGAAAAAATGGTTGAAAAATAAAAGGTGACGGAAAAATAAAAGAACTTATAAAAACTTAAAAAAATACTTAACTAACCTAACCTTATTACTACAACTAACTTAAAATTATAATCGCAAATTGAAATTACTAATTGGAATGATAATTGATACATAGTAAAAGGTCATCTAAAAATATTAAGGCTTACAGGAAAAACTAAATCCCAAATGAAAATAACTTAAAAAGAAACTAAAACTTAAAAAGGTGTCGCAAAATTCTAAAGTACCTAAATCTTAGTCTAAAGAAAAAACACTTAAGGAATTCTACGGCAAAGCCTAAAAATATAGGAGTAAAAATAACTATAGCAAAAACTAAGTTTAAAATTAAATATGAGCTAAAAATACAAATATTACGCTACAACGATTAAAAAGGGACAAAATATAAAAATATACAAAAAGTTGTAAAAAGTACAATTTTTATAAAAATATTATTTTTATATTATTTATTTAATAAAACTATTAATTTTATAATTTAATTAAACTTATTTAAACTAAAATATAAATTAAATAAAACTTAAATTAAAATAAAACTTAATTATAATATTAATTAGGGTTAATAATAATAATAATAATTAAAAATCCGTAATAAATGCTGAATTAGGGCATCTGGTCGCGTGTCAGACAAGCTCCGCGAGTTGCGGCAAATTATAAAGAAAACCCCGCGAGTCGCGGGGTTCAGAATTTCAGCTGACAGGTTTGAAATTTTACGCGTTTTCTTTATTTTTATTTTTTTTATTTTATGTTTTCTGTTTTTTTTTTAAATAAATAAAAGATTTTAAAATAAAACTTATATTTTTATAAACTAAAATAGAAATAAAGAAACTTATAAAACTTAAATATTTAACAAAATCTTAAAAATACTTATATTTTTGTTTTTCTTTTTATATTTTCGAATATTTAAAACGTATTTTTACAAAAGCGAATTTTAATAAAGTAAACAAAAAATCTTTTTTTTTTTTTTATATTAGCGTTGCGCTTCCGGCGTTTAAGAGTGTTCCCCGGCAGCGGCGCCAAAAATACTTGATGTGCAGCGGGGTAGTATATAAAATAGTTTATATTTTACTAGGAAAAACTATTAAATACGATACAATTTTACACAAGATATTTATTTATTTATAGAATGGATATACTTAAACCTTGCTACAACACTTATAGGCAGTGTACCTAATCGTACAGTAGTGTAGTTTTTAGTAAGTCCGGTTCGTTCCACAGGGAAATCTTTAAACAAAGCTCAACGCTATATTAGTTTACTTTTATTAAAAATACAAATATATATATAAGTAATATTATTATTATAAAGGGGGGTTTTTACCGTTTAATGACCGGTTTGTCGATTTTAAAACTTTAGTCGCAGTTAAAACCTAATGTAAAATATAAAATAAATACAAGATTTAAATTTAAGCGTAAAGTAAATAACGATAATGAAATTGCGAATAATAAAAATGCGATAAAATAAAATTGCGATAATTAAAAAGTACGATAATTAAAAGTGTGATTAAATAACAATAAATAAAAGTGCGATAATTAGAAGTGCAATTAAATATAAAGTAAAGGAAATAAAATATGAAACAAAAGAATTATGCTTATTTAAACTTCCGTAATCATGATGTTTGACGTGTTGATTTTAGTTTTATGCCCATGGGTTAATTGTCCTTTGTCCTGAATTATTCAATATGTCCGTCTGGTTTTTGTCCATAACAGTCCATCAGTCATAAATATAAAGTGCGAGTGTCCTCGTCAAATTATCCTTATACCCGAAGTTAAATATTCCAACTAATTGGGGATTCGAATTGTAACAAGGTTTTAATACTTTGTTTAATGAATACACCAGGTTATCGACTGCATGTAAACCAAGGTTTTACTTACTTTGTTAACAATTACACCAATTACCCTTGAATGTAATTTCACCCCTGTTTTAATTATTCTAGTGGCTATTAATCCATTCCCGTGTCCGGTTAAATGAACGATTATTCGTACATATAAATACCCCGCCCATCGTGTCCGATCGAGTGTATATGGTAATTTATAGGGACGCCCAATTGTAAATCTTTATATTAACATTAACAAACTTTCATTTAGTTAAACAAATATAAAGCCCATTAATAGCCCATAGTCTAATTTCTACAAGTGTCGTTCTTTTGTCCAAACCCCAATTATGGTACAAAGCCCAATTACCCAATTTTAGTAATTAGCCCAACATCATGATTACTTCGTTTTAAATAAGCATAATAATAACTTAGCTACAAGACATTAATATAAAAAGGTTGAACATAACTTACAATGATTAAAAATAGCGTAGCGTTACACGGACAGAATTTCGACTTACACCCTTACAACATTCGCTAACATACCCTTATTATTAGGATTTAAAATTAAAATTAAAATTAAAATATAAATTATATATATATATTACGTATATATTGAGAGAGAGATAGAAAATGAATCTGAAATTTGATCAGAATTCGGTTTGCTTTATAGCCAGAAGTGAAATTTGGGGCTCCGCGACTCGCGGCAAAAACCCCTTCAATCTCCGCGAGTCGCGGAGATAGTATTTACAGCTCAGTCCTTGGAGTTTTCTCTGCCGACGGTTTTTTATATATAAATATAATATATATATATAATTAATATAATTAATTATATATTATATTATATTTATATACATAGTTAACTTGTAATTTTTAGTCCGTTGCGTCGAGCGTTAAGAGTTGACTCTGGTCCCGGTTCCGGATTTTCAAACGTCCTCGCGTATAATTTAATATCTTGTACTTTGCGTTTTGAATCTTGTACTCTTGTGATTTCGAGACGTTTCTTATCAACAATTGGAACCTTTTTTATTGTCTTTTGTACTTTTGAGCTTTTTGGTCGTTTGCGTCTTCAATTAGTCGAATCTGTCTTTTGTCTTCACCTTTTATTATTTAAACGATTATCACTTGTAAATAGAACAATTGTAACTAAAAGCTTGTCTTTCTTGAGGAATAATGCTATGAAATATATGTTCGTTTTTAGCATTATCAATTTGAAACCTATCTGGTTTTTGTCCATAATAGTTCATCGGTCATAATTATAAACTGCTCGGCAAATTTAACCTTATACCCGAAGTCAAATATTCCAACTAACTGGGGATTCGAACTGTAACAAGGTCTTAATACTTTGCTTAATGAATACACCAGGTTATCGACTGTGTGTAAACCAAGGTTTTAATACTTTGTTAACAATTACACCAATTACCCTTGAATGTAATCCACCCCTGTTTTAATGAGTCCATTGACTATTAATCCATCCCCGTGTCCGGTCAAATGAACAATAATTCGTACTTATAAATATCCCGCCCATCGTGTCCGATTAAGCGTATGTGGTTATATATAGATACGTCAAATCATAACCTTTATATTAAATTAACGAGGTATCGTTAATTTAATATAAAGCCCATTAATAGCCCATAGTTTAATTTCCACAAGTGTCGTTCTTTTGTCCAAACCCCAATTATGGTACAAAACCCAATTACCCCGTCTTTAATATTTAGCTCAACATCATGATTACTTCGGCTCAAATAAGCATAATAATAACTTAAGTACGAGACATTAATTTAAAAAGGAGAACATAGCTTACATTGATTATTTATCGCGTAGTAGTACACGGACAGAGCTCCGACTTTAAAAACCCGTAAAAATAACTTTTACATAACCCAAACTAATCTAATATAAAACTACCCTATACTATATATATTATATATATATTTATTTATTTATTTATTACAGAGTATTATTATTATTATTCTTTTTTTTACTCGCAGAATTCGTGACCTTTTATAGGAGTTTTGATTTCTGACAGCTCCGCGAGTCGTGGAGTTTTTAGCCTTCAAACTCCGCGAGTCGCGGAGTTTGAAAATCCAGCTCAGGATCATTTGTCTCATAGCTTGTCGACATAATTTTTAAATATATATAATATATAAATAATTTATATAATTATTTAAATATTATATTATATTCTTGTGCATAGTTGACTTGTAATTTTTGGTCCGTTGCGTCGGGCGTTGATAGTTGACTCATGTCCCGGTTCCGAATTTTTGAACGTCCTTGCGTACAATTTAATATCTTGTACTTTGCATTTTGTAACTTGTACTCTTGTCATTTTTAGACGTTTTTCATCAATAAATTGAACCTTTTGAATTGTATCTTGAACATTTGAGCTTTTTGGACGTTTGTGTCTTCAAATCTTCGTTTTTGCCTTTTGTCTTCGCACTTATTTATTTAAACAATTACAATGAAAATATAATACAATTACATATGAAAACCTATTATTTAGGAGGGATATTGCTATGAAATATATGTTGCTTTTTAGCCTTATCAACCAGCAAAACAGATTCTTGGCATTCGGATTTCTAGAGATAGAGGTGCTAAGATGTTACATATATCACAAGAGCAATACATTGAAAAGGTGCTTAGTAGATTCAACATGAAGAATGCTAAAGTGGTTAGTTCCCCTCTTACTAACAACTTTAAGCTAACAGATAGAGATTGCCCTACTTCAAAGGAGGATGTTGAGGAGATGGATGAAGTTCCATATGCTTCAGCGGTTGGTAGCTTGATGTATGCTATGGTGTGTACTAGGCCTGATATAGCTCATGCGGTAGGTGTTGTTAGTCGGTTTATGTCAAATCCGGGTAAGAAGCATTGGGAAGCAGTTAAATGGATTATGAGATATTTACGAGGTACTTCAAAGTTGGGTATCACATTTGGAAATGGAGAGCCGATGCTTGTTGGTTATACAGACTCAGATATGGCAGGAAACAAAGATAACATGAAATTCACTTCTGGATATTTGATGACTTTCGCAGGGGGGGCAGTTTCATGGCAATCAAGGTTACAAAAGTGTGTTGCATTGTCTACGACCGAGGCTGAGTATATGGCAGCAACAGAAGCGTGCAAAAAACTATTGTGGATGAAAAGGTTTCTACAAGAAATTGGGTATAAGCAACCACGATATGTGGTTCTTTGTGATAATGAGAGTGCAATTCATTTGGCTAGAAATTCTATGTATCATAAGCGGACAAAACATATAGATGTGCGGTATCATTGGATTAGAGAACGTCTTGAAGATGGTTCGTTTGAACTTGATAAAGTTCACACCGATGATAATGGTTCCGACATGTTCACAAAGGCTTTAGCAAGTGAGAAGCTCAAGGTATGTTGCTCGATCGCCGGGATGACGATTCCTTCCTCATAATTGGAAAGGGGGAGATTTGTTGGGTTTTAATTGGTTTCCATTTATGAGCAAGTGTTAGTCCAAGCCCAAAACCCAAAAAAATAGGCCCAAGATGCTAGTTGACTTAGTCAATCATTCTAGGGCATTTTAAATTTCAAGTGTGCAGCTATTTTGATCATATGAGAGATCAGAGAGATCAAGAAAAAGAGTGAGATATTCCATTCCCGTTTTTAAAAATAGCAGGTCAGAACAGAGACGATCCCCGGAGATCTAACCGTTGGATCTTCATCAAATTTGGGCTGTGTCTTCCTGACATCAGTGCCAAGGTTTTCAACCATTGAATTCATCTAAAGAGTTCTGTAGCTCGATTTATAGCTTCTGGATCAGACTGTAGTTTTTTGGGTGAAATCATTCCTCTTTTGTCTTTAATTGTTTCATATACTTGTTGATTGTTGTAGTTCAAGAGTATGATGATGTTGTATACCTCTAGTTGATCTAGAGAAGACCTATTGTATTGCTCTCCTTGTTGGTGATAGTGGAATTTAAGTGGCCTACGGGTCCCGTGGTTTTTTACTCTCGATTTTGAGAGGTTTTTCCACGTAAAAAGCTCGTGTCTTTGTGTTTGCTCAATTATCCTTTAATTTGTTGATTTGGGGCTGGTTTGAATTGCATTTGGTATAATTTATTTGTTAGCATCCTCACGGTTTCATACGGGTCGGGAAAGTATTTGTCAAACGGATGTTCGTTTCCGTTTTGTAGATTGCCCGTTGTGACCATTTTCCCATCAAGTTCTTCTTTGCAAGAGGTGTGATGACTCGGAAATTTCTGACCAAATTTAAACTTAATCTTTAACGTTTCCGACACGATAAGCAAAGTCTATGAAGTTGAATCTCAAAATTTTGAACTATTCAATCACCTTTCGATTGTTCTCAATGATTCGCAAACCATTATATTGTGACGATCGCTCCAAATCCATATGGACGAACACGTCATTCATTGATTTCATTGCGAGGTATTTGACCTCTATATGATACGTTTTGTAAACATTGCATTCTTTTCAAAAGGTACACAATAAATGAATATCAATTTCTAAGGTTTTCAACGTTTGATGATTTCTACATATAGACAATCACCATAAATAATAGTTTACCATAATACATCCGTTGACAATGAAGTCAAAATAAGATACACGGTGATGATTTTGTGAATGCAAAGTTTTCTTGAATAAAGCATGTATGACTCCATGCACATAGCTTGTATCACATATAAGCAAACAGCGGAAGACTTCTAGAAACCTGAGAATAAACATGCTTAAAAGTGTCAACACAAAGGTTGGTGAGTTCATAGTTTTAATGTTGCGCATAATCTGTATATAAAGGTGGATCACAAGATTTCAGTTGTTCAATCCAGAAACGTTTATCAAAATATTCTACAAAATTGAGCACCCTGGTAACTAAACTTAACGTATATATAATTTGTACCCTTTGTATAATCATCTTAATAATACACGCAAACCAACGTGTACGCTTCTCAAATAGCATACGTCCGTTAAAAGGCTAGTGCTCTAGCTCGGACGGGGATATCAACCCCTATGGATCCATATACTACTACTCGCGCCCACCAGTTCTTATAACTGGCAGTTAACAGTTACCAAAGCTAAGGGATTTTTGGTTCGAACTCAGTGTAGAATTTAGTATGTACTTGTAACCATTGCGTTTAAAATAAAGTGCATGTATTCTCAGCCCAAAAATATAGATTGCAAAAGCAATTAAAAAGGGAGCAAATGAAACTCACCTTAGCAGAATATAAAGTCGTTCACCAAAATGTGATCGAAACTCGGATTACCAAATAACCGTAGATCTCAACCTAGAGAACATATGTTGGTCAATAAATGTCTATCAAGCTAGGTCAGGTCATAGTGTATCACAATCCTAATGCTCGAGATCGACATACAAAAGTTATCCAAAGTCGTTTCAAAAAGTCAATTTTGACAGTTGTTTAACAAAACGAGACGTACCTTATATAAGGATTCATTTACTCGGTTGGTAATATTTCAAAATCCAATTTATCAATCTCGTAAACAAGTTGTTTAAATCTTAATTGCAGATTCAAAAGCAATTTCAATTAACGTCAATCATAATTCAGTTGATCATATCTTTTAATCCATTCATCGAATTTATTCGATATCTAAATGAAAAGTTATTGATTTTTCGCCAGCTTTTCGAAAACATGTATATCATATACCTTTTACCAGTAATATATGTATGTAATTCGTGATTCATTATAAACTGTTTAACGACGAAATTTAGTATACAAGTATGTATAAATATATATTCGAGCACTAGACATGGATACACTATTAATATATAATAGATAAGATATAAATGCTTACATATCAATATTGTGATTTAATATTGTAGGAAGGTACGTAGAAGTAACGGAGATGATAAACACTAGATTTGATTCACAAATATACCCCCGAACATTACCCATAACCTCCTTGACAATAACCCATAATTTCCTTAACTTTATCCCGCTCATAAAACTATTTTGAAAGTGATACGCTCATGACCTCGTCGTAGTATTTTATGTATAATACTAATTAATAATATTACTACTAATAATATTAATCTTAATAATAATATTAATCTTAATAATAATAATAATAATAATAATAATAATAATAATAATAATAATAATAATAATAATTAAATAAATAAATAATTACTTACGGAGTAATTTTAAATCAAAACAGAGGCAGATATCTCAAGCTTTTATAGGTGTGGCCTGTCCAGGACTGCCATGCGATCGCATGGCCTCCAAGACCATTTCCCATGCGATCGCATGAGATGGATTTCCAGTTCATGATCTTTTAACTTCTAGTTTGTCGACATATTTTTTAATTATAAATATAATATATTTAATTTATATAATTAATTATATATTATATTAAATTTACATGCATAGTTGACTTGTAATTTTTGTTCCGATAAGTCGTACGTTGTCACTCGACTTATGTCCCGGTTCCGGTTTTTCGAACGCCCTTTCGTACGCTGAGAAAACTAGTACTTTTTGTTTCGTGACTCGTACCTTTGTCAAAATATAAACTTAATCATTGATAACTATGTCACTCTAAGTGTAGCTTTAATCAATTAAGTGTTTTGGTTATTTACTTCTATAAATCATCGTCTCGTAGTATATACATATACACATATATATATTTTTATTTATTTTGAAATAGTGTTTGCTGTAGCACAGTTACTGTAGCAAGTCAATTTTTACTGTAGCAATTCACTGTAGCAAAGTCAATTTCATTGTAGCAAATAGTGATTTTCGAAGACAATGTAGCATTTTGGGTACTGTAGCAATTCGAAAATACTGTAGCAAATTAGTGTTTTACTGGTTCATCTTAAACGCTTTAGTTAACTTATCTAAATATCAATCGAATCAATAAATGAATGTTACTATCGTTTACTAAATAACTTGAAATTATATATATGTATATATTTTTTTAATATACATAAATCAGTTTTTAAATACACATTGGAAGTTATTTATAATTAATTTTAATAATAAATATTTCAACTTATCATATATATTCAAACAGATATTTAAACCAATAAGTTTAATGTACGGTATCAAACAATTAATACATCGTTACATTTTCAAGTTATAGTATATATGTATCTATTTACATATAATTGTTCGCGAATCGTCGAAAACAACCGAAGGGTATTTAAATATATAAAAGTAGTTCAAAAATTTTGAGATTCAGTTTTACAGACTTTGCTTATCGTGTCGGAAATGTTAATCATACAAAGATTAAGTTTAAATTTGGTCAAAAATTTCCGGGTTGTCACATATATGTAAATAGATACATATATATACTATAACTTGAAAACGTAACAAAGTTTTAATTGTTTAATACCGTACATTAAACTTATTGGTTGAAATATTTATTTGAATATATATGATAAGTTGGAATATTAATTGTATGAATAAATTGCGACGTATATTTAAAACGTGTTTATGAATGTTGAAAATATATATTAACTTGGTCATAAAACGATTTTTTATTATATATCAACAAATAGCGAGACAATGATTTATAGAAGTAAATGACCAAAACACTCGAAAGTTTAAGATACACTTTGAATGATATAGTTTATTGATAATTTAAGACTATATTTTGACAAAGGTACGAGTCACAAAACGTAAATTGCGAGTTTTCTAAGCGTACAAAAATGCGTTCGAGAAACCGGAACCGGGACATAAGTCGAGTGACAACTTACGAGTCATCGGAACGAAAATTACAAGTCAACCATTCATGTGAATTTAATATAATATACAATTAATTATATAAATTAAATATATTATATATATTATATAAAATTATGTCGACAAACAAAAAGTTAAAAGTTTATGAGCTGGATCAGAGGGCCATGCGATCGCATGGCCTTGAAGCACAAATCCCATGCGATCGCATGGGGTACTTTTTCAGAAAAGGTTCTATAAATTGCGCGATTTTTGGCTCAGCTGAATCTATCTCTCTTTCTCTAGTATTATTACTCCGTAATATTTATTTAATTTATTTTATTATTATTATTATATTATTATTATTATTATTATTATTATTATTATTATTATTATTATTATTATTATTATTATTATTTATATTATTAAGATTAATCTTATTATTAATCTTATTATTATTAGTATTATTAATTATGTATTATACATAAAATACTACGACGAGGTCATGAGTGAGTTACTTTCAAAATGGGTTTTCAAGCGGGATAGAGCTAAGGAATTTATGGGTAATGTTCGGGGGTATATTTATGAATCAAACCTAGTGTTTATCATCTCCGTTAGGTCTACGTACTTTTCTGAAATATTGAATCACAATATTGATACGTAAGCATTTATATTTTATCTTTTATATACTAATAGTGTATCCATGTCTAGTGCTCGAGTATATATATTTATACAAGTTTGTATGCTAAATTTCGTCGTTAAACAGTTTATGATGAATCACGAATTAAATACATATATTACTGGTAAAAGGTATATGATATACATGTTTTTGGAAAGCTGGCGAAAAATCAATAACTTTTCATTTAGACACCGAATAGTTTCGATGAACAGATTAAAAGATATGATCAACTGAATTATGATTGACGTTAATTGAAATTGCTTTTGAATCTGCAATTAAGATTTAAACAACTTGTTTACGAGATTGATAAAATGGATTTTTTTAATATTACCAACCGAGTAAATGAATCCTTATATAAGGTACATCTCGTTTTGTTGAACTTTTGTCAAAATTGACTTTTTGAAATGACTTTTGATAACTTTTGTATGTCGATCTCGAGCATTAGGATTATGATACACTGTGACCAGACCTAGCTTGATAAACATTTATTGACCAACATATGTTCTCTAGGTTGAGATCTATGATTAATTGGTAATTCGAGTTTCGGTCACATTTTGGTGAACAACTTTATATGCTGCTAAGGTGAGTTTCATTGCTCCCTTTTTAATTGCTTTTGCAATATATTTTTGGGCTGAGAATACATGCAATTTATTTTAAACGCAATGGATACAAGTACATACTTAATTCTACACTGAGTTTAAACCGAAAATCCCTTAGCTTTGGTAACTAGTAACTGCCAGTACATAGGATGTGAACTGGTGGGCGCGAATAACAGTATATGGATCCATAGGGCTTGACATCCCCGTCCGAGCTAGAGCGCTAGCCTTTTAACGGATGTGTGTTATTTGAGTTTAGGACACGTTGGTTTGCGTGTATTAAAACGAATGGGGTATTTATCATTATAACGTTAAAGTTTAGTTACCAGGGTGCTCTGTTATGCAGAATCTATTGATAAACGTTTCTGGATGAAACAACTGAAATCTTGTGATCCACTTTTATATACAAATTATGCGAAACACTAAAACTATGAACTCACCAACCTTTGTGTTGACACTTGTTAGCATGTTTATTCTCAGGTTCTTAGAAGTCTTCCGCTGTTTGCTTATATGTTAGACAAGCTATGTGCCTGGAGTCTTACATGACATATTTTTCAAGGAAACGTTGCATTCACCAAATCATCACCAAGTATCTTATTTTGACTGCATTGTCAACGGAAGTATCATTGTAAACTATTATATTACGATGATTGTCTATATGTAGAAATCATCAGATGTCGAAAACCTTTGATTTAAATATTCATTTATGGTGTGCCTTTTCAAAAGAATGCAATGTTTACAAAACGTATCATATAGAGGTCAAATACCTCGCAATGAAATCGATGAATGACGTGTTCGTCCATATGGATTTGGAGTGATCGTCACAAGAGGTCTCGGGTTCGAATCATGTCTAGTGCGAATATTTAGTGGTGGCCAGGGATTGTTTTAAAACAGTCAGGAAATAATCTTGATGGGCTTCGTACACTAGGGGTCAGATTACTCGCCCTCCTAGATAGCGCGAACAGGGAAACCTTATACCTTTTATCTTACCTTTGACAAGGGTGTCAGGATAATAATAGGCATACAGATCATGTGTTACATTCTCAAACGGTGACGAATCTTAAACGATATTACTGAATTCAAAATCGTTTTTGCATATATATACAAAAAAGTTATACACTTACAATAGAACACGGCCCGTCAACTTTTGAGTTCTTAAAGTCACATGACATTTTAAATCAAATTTTCCAGCAATAAACTTTTCAATATAAACTTCAAGTTAGATGCACTTGCACATATTGTTTCGAAGCTGATTCTTGAATATTTCTTTGCTGAAAATCCTCCAAGTGTATCAATCGATCAATTACAATTGTTAGTTTTTGCAAGACTGATGCATAGAAACATCTAAACGCTTCGGGTTCTTTGGCATCTAAATTCTAAATAATTCCAACTGACAACTAATATCAAGCATTTCATTATCGTTTGTCCTTTAACTGATGTAAGTTGTTTTACAACACACACTAAATGGGCCCTGCTCTGCATATTTGCTAACAAATGACCCAATCAATTCAAGCACTACAAATAAAACAAAGTTTACGCCGTTTGGCAAGCGATTACTTGGTCTACTTCATACTTTATTTTTTATTTTTATTTTTTTTGAAAGGCAAGCTTGCATCAGCGTATCATTTATTTCAACGATACTCATCATTTGCACATACACACACGCGCTTTCGGGCAGGAAACCCGAACCACACTCTGAGGATCTGACCCTTAAACCATCCCGAGGGGCAGGGGAGCCGGACCTTAGTCCCGGAGCGGGTCGGTAAAACCTTCCCTTTGGGCCACCTTCAAGGAATATATTTCAATTCCTAGAGCGGGTGACGAGGTTCGAACCCGAGACCTCTAGCCCTGCGAGTACACAAGTGTAACCGCGGTACCGCTGGACCGAAGATCCGTTGGTTACTTCATACTTTATTTAGAAAAATCGTAATAACAAGGTTTTTCTCGATAAATGTTGGAATGGGCCGGTAGCGCTAAATGAAATTCAAGTAAGTTCGTTCGAGTGGATCTCGAGAAAAATTAAAGGCATTACTCTAGATTGGAATGTTTGGATTACCAACCCGCATTCGTATCTTTTCTAGTCGTGTTAAGGCGTTGGAATACATTCTCTGCATTCTAGGCCTTTTTATATCCTTTTTTTTTGTTTTCCCCACTGTTTTCGGTTTTTTGTTCTTTTTGTGGGTTGTAAGTTGGCGTGATCTTATGAGCCTCTCTTGTATCTTTCTTTGGTTCGAATGATATTTGCTTTTCAAAAAAAAAAAAAAAAAACAAAGTTTACGCCGCTTATGATCAAATTACCAAAAGTTGAACCAACACACACAAGTACACATCTAAACAAACTTTTAACCTCTACAATTTCAAGAGGCCATCGCTCACTTGTGGCTCTACATTGACTTGCTACTACTATAATAATAAAGTTTATATCTTACAAACACTTCAGACTTTTTTGTATAAAAAGAGTCCTGAAATACAACCTAAGCAGTCTATCCAACATTGTGAATTTCAGTTAGCCAATAACTTAACTTCAGATTTTAAACCAAAAACAATAACATCAGTTCCCATAAGTGTAAATATATCTTCTTGACCCATAACTTAAACTAACTGATATCCGCTTCAGCCGAAAAGTCAGGTTCATCAGGCTTCTGCAACTTAGGCATCCCACCTGCACTTTTAAGTCTCCGAGCAATTCCTCGTCTTGTATTCGCAGCAAATCTCGACGCCAATATCGAGACACCAAGGTTTGACTTTACTTCATTCAACGAATCGTGATCCTTCTGATTTTCTTGACCGTCTTCTTGTTCTTGATCTTGTTCATCGTCATCATTTTGTTCATTGTGATCGTCAAAAGATTCCATTGTCGAAAGGTATCTTTTCATCGTCCTTCTTTTATGTCTTCTCCACGCAGCTTGAATAAAACACGCAGCCCATGTTCTCCAATGATGAGAATAATGCCTAAACGTATGTTGCAATTTCTTGCTATGAAGTCTCCTAAATTGATTTGCTACAAATTTAAGATCTTCAGCTCGTAAAGCGAAAGCTTCAACTTCTGTAAGGGATCGGACGGTTCGGGTTGAGGAAGGTAAGTTGACCGTTGACTTTGGATGTAGGGCCCACGCAAGAAGCTCTTCACCGCAAAAATCTCCGGGTCTCATTATGATGGAATTGAAGAAGCCCGTTCGGCCTCCATTTGTAGTGGAGCTCTCGAGTCGGCCTCGGATTATGAAGAACATTTCGGTTACGGGGTCTCCTTCGCGAACCATGTACGCACCTTCGGTGCTTAATGAAGAAACGAGACGCTCACATATTGCGTCGAGTAATTGATCGTCCATTTGCGAGAAGAACGGGACCTGCAATGTGCAAAAAGTTAGGAACTTTAAATAGTTTATTAAAGCATTAAGCATACATATAAAGGATATGAGACAAAATGATTAAGCGCTAAATCGTTCATAATCTGAATGATTCAAAGGTTCAAAGAACTTCGTTCTAAATGACAATAACCTGTTTAATAATCATTTTGAATACACATTATGAATGATGTATAATGTATAATTACCTTAGTAACCTTTTACATGAGTAAAAATAATAATATAAGTGTTTGATAAGTGTTCATAATATAATTAAAAAAGGATTTTACATAAAATTTAGGTTCTTAATTTTTTAATGTTTGACAATGTATTTCAACTCTGAATGGTTCGGCTCGTGATCGTATGTCATTCAGATGTCAGAATCAAAACGCGCGGAATGCTGAAGCATGAACCATAGGTGATCAAACGCACCCTTAGACTATAGTACTAACTATTGTTTATTACCATAACAGACCATGATAGGAAGATCCGAGTAATATTCTCATATTTGGCTATTTACCCTTTGGATAATTAAACTGATTAATTGACCCTACATAATTAGATAATTAGACGCACAATCTTTTAATGAAAATCTAACACGAAAGCATACCCGGCGAACAAGGTCTAAGCACAGATGGCGTTGGATGTCGCGTCGAAGATCAGCAGGTAAGCCATGGAGGATAGCTTCTTCATGTACACCTCGTGTTGCAACCCACTTATATTGAACAAAACGCCGTACACGTTTTCTCAAATCTTCCGGAAGTTGACGATGTCTCATCCACTCTTCCGTGTCTCTTCTTCTAAGCCTCCATTCCTCAAGTCTCATTGTTAATGACTGCAAGTACGTCTACATACACCACAACATGTATACATATATTTAAACAGAAAACTACTCGTATTAATTAAGTACAAATGTTGATCTAGAAAAAATATAAATATATATATATATATATATATATATGTTCTTGACATAAATGTATTTGAAGGTTAAGGAATATTATTAACCAACATACTATTTGTGCACTATATCAATTCTCCAAAATACCTCTGTGAACAGTAACTTTCCACAGTTATGTCGCAGGGGTATTTTGGTAATTCTGCCTTCTTTTTCTTTTCCCTTTTTTTACAACAACTTTTTTTGACAACCTTTTATTATTCTTTTATTTACAAACTTTTTTTTCTTTCTTATCTGACATTTTACTATTAATAGACAAATGTGTCCAAATTATGAAGGTTACGTAATGTGGTCAATATAATTGGTTTAATTGTTGACGATTAAATTATGCGGGTTCGTTTGGTTTAACCCGAGTTTTTTTCTTTTTGTTCCGTTAGGCTCACTAAGGGTATAATGCTCTAATACGAAGCATATAATTTTGTACAACGAAAACCGTTCTGCCGCAATCCGCGGGCTCAGAACCCTCGTTATCACCAAAGTTTAAAAATTATGAAATATGCATATGACTTGGAGAGCAAAAATGAAGTGTTTCCACGTACCTGCATGTTTCCGATCAAGTGTGCAAACAAAACAAGACCAACAATGGCAATGAGTATCGCAAATGATGTCTCCCCTATGAATGTGCTCGTTGACAAGTTCTGCCCATAAGAACTGCAAAACAACATAAATAAAATCGACTTTACTAAAATAATTAGTTTTATTTTAGTATGAAGAATGGTTTTAATATTGCAAATAGTTAAGTGTGTAACTTAATAGTGCGATTACAAAGGTACACATTACAAGTATTGCTAGTATTCAGATATTTTACTATCCCATCATTGTATATGCATCATGATCATCCTATAAAATGTATATCCTCTATTGGATCTTAATCATGCTTAACAAATCCATTTCAATTTCTCCAAATTACAAATTAAAACTTATTATCAGCATTACCTTAGTTGTTGTAATCCCCACCACAAACAATAGAAATATTTGTGAAAGAAACTCGAGGATATAACATTTTTCTGCACCGCACTTTCAAATATTCCATACTTAAAGTTAAAAGGTGAATCATCATCTGCGGTGCACCTAACAAACGCATTCGTCACATTCGCCCAATTTCTTCGATCACTATGATTAATGGTGCTGCAATCAAGGTAGCTAGCTTTACAAATATCCTTTTCCAATTTGCATATAGTTTTCCAACATGACATGTGTCGATCAATAGATAGCAAATACCAAGCTGCACCCAATACCTATTTTCCAATGTAACCGTGTCTCAAATGAGCACCAAGAAAACAAATAAAATAAACAAAAATACTTATAATTTCTTATATTCAATTTAAATATACATACATGGCTAGCCAGCATGTACAACATTAGATTATAGGCAGCCCCAGCCCAAGCAGTTTTTGTCACAACTCCAGTTGCTTTGACCAATTCCGAACTCAACGGAAAAATCAAATATAATCTTGGAATATATTGTAGTAGAACAATCAACGCAAGGGCATTGTTATTCTGATTGGCTCGTGAACTTCTCGAGCCATTTCGCGTTGCAGGTATGATGAACCAAATAACAAACTGTACAAAGTTCCATCAATATCAACACGGTGAAAACAAACTGAACATGTAATAAATTACTCCTTTCGTCCTAAAATAACTGTCTCGTTTGGCTTTTCGAAGTGTTTTTTTTTTCTTTCAGATTTTGACTTCAAATATTTATTTATGTTATGTAATATTTGATGAAAATTATATGAATAGATTCAGTTTTAAAATGTGTTTACATTGGTATAACTTTTGTAAAATATTACGGAGTATATAACACAAATAGAAATATTTGAAGTCAAAGTTGTACAAAAAAGACTTAGAAGTCAAAACTGGACAATAATTTTGGGACAGAGGGAGTAATAAATAAACAAATTTCATTACCTGGGGAAGAGGAAGCATTGCAATTAAATCAATGAAAAAGTCGGTTTTAATATATCTTTTAGCAATCAATTTAGGATCCATAACAAGTTCACCGCGTCCAAAAACCCTAGAACTAGGCGCAACATAAGCTGTCCTAAACTTAATTGCTACATGTAACATGTAAAACAAATCTGCCAAAGTACGAAAAATAGTCACAATAATTCGCAGCTTCAAGTCTGTTTTTACACACCACGAGTCTTGATCTCCAACTACACCAGGTAAATAAAAATACAGTGGATCGATAAATAGCGCTACCAAGCACGACACTATAAAAATCCTGTTCCACTTCAGCACAATATCACTACCCGGATCAAGTATCCGTTTCTGCCAAGGCTCGTGATCCTCGGGAAATAAATTACTAGTTCCACGCTTTGGGTTAGGATTGCCACCACTATTTTTACCCATAACAAAATTGTAACCAGAAGACGATTTTTCAAGGTGTGAAGGCTCACTTCTTCCCCAAACAAAATCATTCTTTTGCTTGTCATTACCATAAAACCTGAAGAACATAATAATAAATTCTAGGGTATTTTCTTAAGCATAAATATCATAACTTAGAAACCTAATTGGGTACAATTAGTGTAAATCAATTGCTTACTTTGAGATATTAGTTTAAAAAGTTGCTATCTTTTTTGTTGGTAAGCATAAATACAATCACTTTGCTGGCAACCAACAAACAATACCATGTTAAACCACACAAAAAGCATAATTTCATATCAAACACTTATCTTTTTCCATAAATCTGACTAGAAAAAAGCTTATACATAACAAAAAAAATCAAAATTTGAAGTATACCCACTTCCTATTACGCATCAAACAAGATAAAAATTCAAACTTTATGTAGAAATAAACAAAAAAGATTCAGATCAAAACTTACCTGACAAGCTTCTCTTTATTCAAGAACTCCATGAGAGCCCACCAGTAAAAACCCTAATTATGTCATCGTTTATGGGTAAAAATGATGATGAGTTATGAGGGAAACAGAGAGAGTGAAATTGATGAGACAGTTGATAGCTATAATTGGGTAATGGGGATTTGTTTCTTGAGATTGTTAATTAAATTATCAGAGGAATTTAAGATTAATTTTGTTGTTTAACTGTACATTTTGGGAATGTTAAAAAGGTATATTTTGAGGTGATTAAAAAAACAATTACGTAATTAATTAAAAGATTAAACTGTTCAAATCGTAGTTTGACAGAACATGATTTGTGAAAGGTAAAGTATATGCGATAACAAAACGGGAAAAAAAATACATGGTATTGCGGTCACGAGAGAGCAGTAGGGGAGCAAGTGACCAGTGGGACCAGTCAGTGTTGTTGACTCATGCCTTTTTAATTAATAAAGCCATTTGGTACATGTTTTCTATAAAAAAAACAAATTAATAAACATCATTGGTTAATTAGCTTCGACAGATGACAAATTGATCATATGGAATATGGAATATGTTAGGTAATTCAATAATTTGATCAAGACGAACAATATTCACACAAATTGAGAAATGAAATTGCAAATGTGAGTTTAGTTGTATACGTACATTTAAACCAAGACAATTTTTTCTTGAATATTAATATTCAGGATTTTAAATTTCTATATATTAATTAAAAGTTAATATTAATTCAATTAAATATTTAACTTTTTATACATTTACATTTATTAATTATAAAACATGAAATATAATAAATTACGAGTTTACCAAAACTCTTGTAAAAAACTTAAACTATTTAACACTCTCATTCCTATATTATGTAGAAAAATATAGATAAGCTAACACTTTTTAACCACAATAATTAATGTATTTCAAAACGGTAAAGGTGCGTACTGCATTAACTCTCCGCAACAACGTATTGGGACCAAGTTACACTTAAATCTCGACATAATTACACTATTAGCCTTTTGAAAACGTAAGATAGATAGTGATAACTTAGGGCACGCTTGGTAGATGGTTTTGAAAGGTAAGGAATAGTAATGATAATCATTGAAGTAGCTTGGTTGAATATAAAGTAATTTATGATTAGAGAGTATGAGATAATGGACCATTAGGTGTGACGACCCGGAAAAATTTCTGATCAAATTTAAACTTAATCTTTATATAATTCCGACTTGATAAGCAATGAATTTTAATAAACCTCGAACATCCGAAAAGAGTTTTACACAAGCTTTTGGTCACCATTTTATTCCAACGATTCACGAACGTCATAACTCGATTTAATTGTTTAATTGTTTAATTATTGTGTATATATATGAATTTATATATATTTAACTTGAAAATATGATAATTAAATATCTCATTAAGTATATTAACAAAGTATTATATATATATATATATATATATATATATATATATATATATATATATATATATATATATATTCATACTACTAATTTAAAGAGTTTTCAAACAATATATATATATATATATATATATATATATATATATATATTACTATTTAAACGACGTAATTAACTTATGTTAAAATGTATTTACATATAATGTATTACGAGTATAAATACATCCTTACAAGTATTGAATACACTTTATAATATACCAATACATATAAAGGATATGTATACTCGTATTTTCGTTCAATTTCCTCAAAGAATTCTACTCGCATTCATACGGTATTTTTACTCGTATTATACACAGCTTCTAGAAGTATTTACTATTGGTATATACCAATAGAAATCTGCAATTATTTGTGTAATATGTCATCCATGACCTAATCAATTTAATATGTCATGCATGACTTAATACAATTTAACTTATCTTAGATATTTTCACTAAAAGCTAAAATTATAAGCTTATAGATAAGGACCATTTTAACTCATTTTTACTCCACATTTTATTAAACTAAAAACACATGCTTGAATGCTCTCATATCATACTTCAATCTCAGCAACTTTCCTCTTCATAATCAAGGTAAAATACTTCTCAAAATCCTTGTTCAGTTCCTTGTATAGTTGCTATCTTATTATACTTTTAAAACTTGTAAAAACTAGAACTTGTTTTGGTGAACACCAAGCTTGTTTGAAAAACTAATCTAATCTTTCTAACTTAACTCTAATAACACTTATTTATATGTATTATGATGTTATATTAAGTTAATATAAGAACTTATAACTTGTACATATGAAGAACACCTTGAAACTTAACATATATCCTTTAATCTCCATTCGGTAAAAAGCGGGCTGTTTTGGGTTGGAAATTAAAAACCTATCTTAGACTTTGAGTTCGAGGCTAAGACTTTAGAAATATGTTAATATATGTAAATAAGACTTCCAGTATTTTTTTCATGATTTTAGACAAAGTGGAAGTATTTTATCAAAAATCATATATTGGGTGGATGCCGGGATTTTTTCAAATCTGTCCACCGACAAAAAAGAGAGGGTAAAGCTCTAAAAATTACTACTTGGGATGAACTTTTCGAATTGGTTTTGTAAAATTTACTTCTTAATGAATCCATAGCAAATTGATTCACTTTAAACGGAGTTGTAATGAATATTTGGCGAGCAAAACAAAATCTGCTAAAATTAACGTTGTATGAATGAAATTTATATTATAAAAACTATATTAACCATATCCTTGTTAACTTTTCCTATATCCTATATATATTTGAACATGTTATCAGTAGTATAACAAAATATTATAATCTTGGTTAATTCTGTGATTGTATATATGTATAATAATATTCTTGGTATGTCCTAACACAATAAGTATACAATACATTTTGATAAATCCTAAGATAATACGTACACAATACGTCTTAGTTAATTCTAAGACAATACGTCTCTGGGTTGATGCAAAGACAATACGTATACAATACGTCGTGGGGTAATTCTAAGATTATATATATATATATATATACCGATTATTGGACTGTTGGACTTTTCGGACTATTTTGGACTACTAACAAATGACTACTAACAATGGACTACTAACATAAAATGTTAAAAATTATTATATAAGTATTCTATGAACTTGCTTTATTTTATTCATATGTCGTATTATTATCTGAATCGTTATTATTGTTATAGGTTCGTGAATCCAAGGACGACGGTCATATTTTTAATAAGTTGAAAACTTATTATTAATATACTTTTACTACTGTGAGTATATAGTCCCGTTTTTAAACTCTACAAATATTTTGGGATGAGAATACATGCATTTTATGTTTTACGCCATAGACACAAGTACTTAAAATATATTCTACGTTGAGTTGTACCACTTTGCATATCTTCCCTAATAGCTTGGTAACTAATATTTACATGTTGTAAGAACATGTAAGCGCGAATCCTATTGATAGATCTATCGGGTTTGACAGCCCCAACCGGGCTAGTCGCTCTAGTATCGTAAACGGTTGCATAGTACTTCGTTTTTACTACACTTGGTACAGTGTAGGGAGATTTCATAATAAAGGGAATATTCCACATTAATGGTTAAGTATGGTTACTGAAGCGCTCAACAACTTATAGAATACTTTTATACACTTGCGAGTGTACATATATTTATAACTATGAAATCTCGTGGTCTATATTTATATCGATGATAAACCTATATATCTCACCAACCTTTGTGTTGAATGTTTAAGCATGTTTATTCTCAGGTCCTTAAGAAAGTCTTCTGCTGTTGCATTATCTGAGCAAGCTGTGCATGAAGTCTCATGCTTTTGTTTAAATGAAGTGTTGCATTCAATAAAACCTTTGTCATGTATTATATTCGACTGTTGTGTAGTATTTGGAAACCGATGTATTATGGGGATTATTTCTTAAATAATCGCCCACTTGTTTAAAACATGCATTATGTATAATAATGGTGTGTTTTTTAAGAAACGAATGCAATATTTTCTAAAACGTATCATATAGAGGTCAAATACCTCGCTATGGGACCAATGACTAACGTACTGCGTTTATAGTAATATGGACGGGTCGTTTCAGTTGGTATCAGAGCAGTGGTCTTAGCGAACCATGTGTTGCATTAGTGTGTCTAACGGATAGTTATTAAGATGCATTAGTGAGACTAGACTTCGACCTTAACTGCATGTCAAAAGTTTTGCTTATCATTTCTAGTCGGAAATCATCTGCTTATCACCCTTAGAAAATTACCTGCTTATCATTCTTAGTCTAGACACATCTTACTGCATTGATTACATGAAGAGTGTATAGACGAAATTCATATCTTAGCGTATCTGCTAATTCATATCTTAGCGAATCTGTTACTGTAAACTTTGCCTAACATATTCCGTAAATTCCTCCGTAATCTATGAAATCTTTTGCTCTATATATATAGATATTCTATGTAATTAGAAATACCATCCGATAGCCGGAAATCATTTCATATCGAAAAATCCTTTATTCAATCGTGCGAAATGGAACTCTCCACTAGTTCAAGTCCCTCGAATTCTGATATGGAGTTTCACTCGAGCTCCGAAAGCAGTGTGACCGGAATGGATCAACCAATTAGCCATCATCTATTTTGGATGAATTGGGGATGGGTTCGTAGTCTACTTAATCATTGGAGACAAGAAGAAGGTGATCTCTTCCATCCACCACATTGCCCTCTTGGTGAGGAACATGAGGCACTTACCGGCGAACCCGTTCGTAACACCATTTTCTCTCTCCTTTCCAGGATATGCCGCAACGAGTATAATATTACTAATATTATTGAGGCTATCCGACCTTTACTCCGTATCTTGCATGGTGAATTATTTAGTAAAAAAAAAAAATCACTGTCATGAAAAGCAAAACTTCGTTAGCAAGTGCATCCTACATCATTTCATTCCCTTTATAAAGCATTTAACCTCTCTTTTTATTCAAGAAACTTTAAACATCTTCTTTCACAATACAAAACAAAACAAATTCTCACCATCTATACTCACATCAAACCACTACCAGCACCACCAGCAGCATTACCAACAACATCACAAGCCTCAACATCGCAAGCCGCATTACGAGCATCAACATCATACGCACCGCATGTGACGACCCGGGAATTTCCGACCAAATTTAAACTTAATCTTTATATGATTTCGACATGATAAGAAAAGTCTATTTAATTGAATCTCAATAGTTGTGAACTACATTCATGAAGTCATTTGACCTTGACTACTCCCGACGATTCACGAACCTTTAAATAATGCAAATAGGAATATATATATAAATAATTATGTATGAAAATAATTATATATAAACTATTATGTGATTAGTTATTATGAAAGATAACTTAAAATAATTTAAAACATGTCACTTAAGCTATTATTAATTAATGATTCAGAGCATATGGAATGTAAATGATTTCTTAATATAACTGGTCAATGTTACCAAAATATTTAATGTGTACTTTGAGTTATTTATATATAATTAATATAGCTATCTATTAAATATATAAAATTTTATAGTAGTTAATATATATATATATATATATATATATATATATATATATATATATATATATATATATACCTAAAATTGGATATGTATAAGTCATTATATTAATATTATTATTATCATCAATAATATCAAGATTAATATAACTACTATTAAAATAAGAATCATTAATACTATTTTCATTATTGTTATGATTATTATTAATGATTGTTATTAAATAAAAGTTTTAAATAAAAATGTTAAGAATGATTTAAAATTATAGGTTAGTTGTATTAGTTATTATTATTATTATTAATATTATTACTTTTATGATTTTAATATAATTATTATTATTATTATTGGTATTTTATTTAATATTATTATTATTACTAAGTACCTTTATTATTCTTACATATATTAAAAGTATTATTATTATTAATTAATATTATTAATTATTATTATTAATCATATATAAAAGCAGTATATAATCTAATCAGGAACACTTTTCCACTTTAATTATTTTCTTTCTTGCTGTACGAACGAATTGTTTCAGTCTTTTGTTTCTATCCCAAATTGTTACGTGTCTTAATCCCAACCAGTACATAATATTCGATGTTAATCAGATAGGGTTAAATTCTGTTGCAAGTCGTTCTCAATTTTTTGTTATCTATTTAATTTAGTCCGCTCAATTAATTTTCTGTTGATACTAATTTCCTACTTAATCAGATCAATACGAGCTGCTAAGAGAAATCAATTCACTCTACAATATCAAATATCACTTACAGTATTATTTTTTGATTTTTAATTTATTGAATTTTAAAGAAAAAGGGGGAAGAACACAGGAAGAACCCTGTTCGTGTTCATTTTAATTAAAAGCCCAATTTCAATTCGAATTTCAAAAAGTAGAAATACTGTTATGATATGATTACTCTAGTCAATCTTTCTGTAAATTTTTAACATTCAATTCTTCGTATCGATTTCTAATTCACGAGTCAAAGTTTATGTTTTTAAAAAGTCAACAGATGGTTCATCATGAAATTCGAACGTGTTTTAGTGTTTTAAGTTAAATCGATTCTCCAGAAAGTTTTCAGTAACGATTTACTATCTATTTCATATTTTAAGTTTTATCAAAAAGTGGCTAGATTTCAAAATCATTAATTGAGTTCTTATGTTCTTCGCTAAAACTGCTGCTGCTTCTTTTTTTTTTCTTTTCGTTTTTTAATATATTTTTTTCTGTTTTAACTACGAATATCAAACACTTATAAATTTTATTTAGTTAGGAACCCAAAAATAAATTATTGTGTTAATATGGGTCGATTTGGTCATTGGTCTAGGTGTTTATGATGAGGAAGGAGATGAGTTACAGAAATTGATATATATTTATTTTAGGGTAGTATATAATCAGAAAAATGAACACAGACGAATGGTTGGGTGTTAGTTTGTGTGAGCGGGAGGTCGCGGGTTCGAGTCCGGGCAATGGCATTCTATTCTTTTTGAAGCTTAGTTTATGTGAGGTAGTAATCTTGTTGTTGTTATTATTATTATTATTATTATTATTATTATTATTATTATTATTATTATTATTATTATTATTATTATTATTGTTGTTGTTGTTGTTGTTGTTGTTGTTGTTGTTGATTTGTTATTGTTATTGTTATTGTTATCATTATTATTGTTATTGTTATTGTTAGTACTAATTATTATTGTTATAATTGTTATCATTACTAAAGTTATTATAATTACTTAGTATTATTATTATTATTATTAAGTATTAGGATTATTATTATTATTATTATTATTATCATTATTAGGAACATAATAAAATTATCATTAAAAACATTATAATTAGTGACAAAAATAATGCAACTTATTATTATTTTTGTAAATATTAGTAATTGTACCATTTTTAGTACTACTATTATTATTATTATTATTATTATTATTATTATTATTATTATTATTATTATTATTATTATTATTATTATTATGAATATGTTTAGGATTATTATTATTGTTATTATAAAACAATACAAGTTATTATTACTCTCACTAATACAACAACAACAACAACAACAATACCCAATCCCACACTTGTAGGGTATGGGGGAGGTGAGACGTAGACAATCCTTCCTCTACCCTAGGACAAAGAGAAGTCATTTCACCACCCCGAGTGAAACACTCACAAGAGTAGAGAAAGTCCTTCCTCTCTATGTTCGACGGATAAAGAGATTGCTTGCAACGGACCTCCGGCCAAAAAAAAAATGCCAACGCCATGAAAATGGTGGGACAAATTTCCATGGGTTTTAAAATGTTGCATGGAATTCGATTTAGGCTCTAAGCGACAGTCAAGTCGCCAATAAGTAGACGCTTGCTGATGGCTCCCGAAACAGAGCCGTATTACTCTCACTAATATTGGTATAAATATCATTTTCGCAATTATTAGTTTTACTATTATTATTATAAACATATTTTAACAATATTGTTATTAATATTAGTATTATCAATATTAAGAAAGTTATTATTATTAGTAAATCATTATTATCAAAACTATCATTTTCGTTACAAATAAATATTTTGTACCTAAAATATACTTAATACATATATTATAATCATATTAATAGTTTATATATCACATATCAAATATAATAACATTATTTATATAAATACTTATTTATAACGAATTAAGAATATTTTCATATAATACTAACCATATATATATAGAGATATATTAATATAACCAAATATATAGATATTAAACATTTTAAATATATACACAAACTAAATAAGTATAATATATAATTCAAGTTATAATATATAAACTTGTTCGAATACGATTATACATTTTAATATATATACAAATGATATAGGTTCTTGAATCCGAGGCCAACCCTGCATTGTTCAGTTTGTCTAATGTCGTCATATGTATTTTTACTACAAAATACATTAGGTGAGTTTCATTTGCTCCCTTTTTATATATATTTTTGGGACTGAGAATACATGCGTAACTTTTATAACTGTTTTACGAAATAGACAAAAGTAATTGAAACTACATTCTATGGTTGATTGATCGAAGCCGAATATGCCCCTTTTACTTGGTAACCTAAGAATTAGTAAACCGATCTACTAATTGACGCGAATCCTAAAGATAGATCTATGGGCCCGACGAACCCCATCTAAAGTACCGGATGCTTTAGTACTTCGATGTTGTTTTATATCATGTCCGAAGGATTTCCCGGAATGATAGGGGATATTCTTATATGCATCTTGTTAATGTCGGTTACCAGGTGTTCAATCCATATAAATGATTATTTTTGTCTCTATGCATGGGACGTATATTTATGAGAACAGAAAATGAAAATCTTGTGGTCTATTAAAATGATGGAAATGATTATTTATGTTAAACTAATGAACTCACCAACCTTTTGGTTGACATTTTAAAGCATGTTTATTCTCAGGTATGAAAGAAGTCTTCCGCTGTGCATTTGCTCATTTTAGCGATATTACTTGGAGTCATTAATGGCATATTTCAAAAGACGTTGCATTCGAGTCGTTGAGTTCATCAAGATTATTATTAAGTCAATTATAGTTAGATATATTATGAAATGGTATGCATGACGTCAACTTCCGATGTAGTGAAAGATTGTCTTTTCAAAAATGAATGCAATGTTTGTAAAATGTATCATATAGAGGTCAAGTACCTCGCGATGTAATCAACTGTTGTGAATCGTTTATAATCGATATGGACTTCGTCCGAATGGATTAGGACGGGTCATTATATTTGGTATCAGAGCGGTGGTCTTAGCGAACCGGGTCTTGCATTAGTGTGTCTAACTGATAGTTGTTTGGATGCATTAATGAGTCTGGACTTCGACCGTGTCTGCATGTCAAAAGTTTTGCTTATCATTTCGTGTCAAAAATCATCTACTTATCATCCGTAGGGAATTTACTTGCTTATCATTCTTAGTCTAGACACGTCTTACTGCCTCTATTGCATAGACAGTGTATAGATAAATTCATATCTTAGCGTATCTGTTACTGTTACCTTTGCCTGACAGTTTCCGTAGATTCCTCCGTAACTTATGGGATTTTAGTATTATATATGCATATGTAAATTATGTATTGCAGGGTACTAATCTACATCCTATAATCTATTTCTTATCGAAAATCCTTCATCTGATCATACGAGATGAATCCCTCAACCAGTTCGAGTCCCTCAGATTTCGATAGCTATTCCGATATGGATTTCCACTTGAACTTCGAAAGTAGTATAACCAGAATGAATCAACCAATCAGTCATCCCCAATTCATCTGATGAGTTCGTATCCGACTTAAACAATGGAGACGCGAAGAAGGCGACCCTTTCCATCCACCAAATTGCCCTCTTGGCGAAGAACCTGAAGCAACTACCGGCGAATCTATCCGAAACATCATTTTCAGACTCATTTCCAGAGTAGTTCGACACGATTATATTCTATCCACAATTCTAAACCTTATTCATCAGCTCATTCTGACCGACGATCATCCCAGAATAATAGAAGAAGTTAGCGAACTTCACGCTCGAGTAATCAATTTGGAGAATATGGTGCAAAATCTACCAGCTTCAGCAACATCACTGGCACCAACAGTACCATCAATAACAGCACCAGTACCATCAACAATCCATGCCTCAACATCTCATTCTGTATCTCGAGTATGATCTCCGTTCTACGTATCGTTCTACCTCATTTATCTTCGTTCGACATGGCGAATATGTAATCTCTAAAGTTTTAGAGAGTATTTATTCTAGTTCCAACCGAAAACTAAATGAGTTTAATATTAAGTTAACTCATTAAATCCATGATTACATCTGAAGAAAATATATATGTATATATGTTTTCATAAAGATTGTAATTAAAAATTCTTTTGTACAAACTGTTAATGGTAAAAATATTTTAACGGGTAGGTAATACCCGAGGAATATTTAGATTTCACATTAATAAGTACACTGTACATTCTTTCAAATCTAATTCAACAGTCATTTACTATCCTACTTACATTTTCAGATATACGAATCCATTCACCACAGAATAACCATTTTCATTCAATTTCATATTTGGATTTTGACCTATCAGAATCCAACAAGTGGCATAATGAAGAAAACATTTGACAAAATAAAATTTGTTAGAAACAAACAAATTAACTATGAGAAATTTTGTTAAGAATCCACGCTAACTGTTCCTAGCTAATTGTTCCTAGCTAACTAATTACATTTTATTTATCGCAATTTACATTCTCGCAATTTTATTTTATCGTCATTTAATTTCTATTATTTACTTTACGTACTTTATTTATCGTCATTTAAATACTGTTATTTACGCATTTAATTATCGGGACACGTATACAAGGTTTTGACATATCATATCGACGCATATATATATATATATATATATATATATATATATATATATATATATATATATATATATATATATATTATTTGGAATCACCATAGACACTCTATATGCTGTAATGTTAGAGTTCGCTATACAGGGTTGAGGTTGATTCTATAATAATATATATACTTTGAGTTGTGATCGAGTCTGAGACATGTATACGGGTCACGATACGTATTAATTAATTCGAATATTATAAACTGTATATGAATTATTGAATTAGTAACTGTGGACTGCTAACCGTGGACTACCCATTTTGGACAATTAAAATGAATTAAAATATTGATTATAACATATGAAACTAAACGATTCTTCAAGTTTGCCACTTGATTTCATCTTAAACGCCATTTGTATCTTGACAATTCTAATCTACGTTCAAACCTTTCATAATTCTTGAAAACACCTCAATTGAGAGGATGAACCAACCGCACTTCATCTACGGAAGAAGAGATTGACGCATATAGTTATGCACCTGAAAAACTCTTGGAATCTGAGTAAACATTTAACACGTATCTGTGCTAATTCCTTTAGTATTATTATTACCAAAAATAACTTGGTAATTCCTATTAATGTAGCAAATTTTGTCACAGCTCAGCAAATCAACTTCGACTCTTCGTTTGAAACAACCTTATTATAACTTTGATATATATATGCGTGCTCTTTTATTGTTACCGGGGAACCTTTCATATTCCACCATGTTACCATCAGCGTTTAATCATCTAAAAACACAATTCTCTTGAAACCACTTCGGAATGATAACCGATGATTCAGATATCGTAGCATTAAATGCAGAGGAAACAGAAAAATTGTAGATGGTCTAAACGGTCAAAAGTTTGATGATAAAGAAGAGAGTGTTGGGAACGCTCGATAGAAAATTTGGTACTGAAAAACAGATTAAACAAACCATGAAGGAGACCAAGACCAAATACCAGGACCATACCATATTGATAAGGCTAAAAAGGAACATATATTTCATAGCAATATCCCTCCTAAATAATAGGTTTTCATATGTAATTGTATTATATTTTTATTGTAATTGTTTAAATAAATAAGTGCGAAGACAAAAGGCGAAAACGAAGATTTGAAGACACAAACGTCCAAAAAGCTCAAATGTTCAAGATACAATTCAAAAGGTTCAATTTATTGATGAAAAACGTCTAAAAATGACAAGAGTACAAGTTACAAAACGCAAAGTACAAGATATTAAATTGTACGCAAGGACGTTTGAAAATTCGGAACCGGGACATGAGTCAACTATCAACGCCCGACGCAACGGACCAAAAATTACAAGTCAACTATGCACAAGAATATAATATAATATTTAAATAATTATATAAATTATTTATATATTATATATATTTAAAAATTATGTCGACAAGCTATGAGACAAATGATCCTGAGCTGGATTTTCAAACTCCGCGACTCGCGGAGCTGTCAAAAATCAAAACTCCTATAAAAGCTCACGAATTCTGCGAGTAAAAAAAAAATATAATAATAATAATAATACTCCTATGTAATAATAATAAATATATATATATATATATATATATATATATATATATATATATATATATATATATATATATATATATATATATATATATAGTATAGTATAGTTTTATATTAGATTAGTTTTGGGTTATGCGAAGGTTATTTTACGGGTTTTAAAGTCGGAGCTCTGTCCGTGTAACACTACGCAATAAATACTCAATGTAAGTTATGTTCTTCTTTTTAAATTAATGTCTCGTACTTAAGTTATTATTATGCTTATTTGAGCCAAAGTAATCATGATGTTAGACTAAATATTAAAGACTGGGTAATTGAGCTTTGTACCATAATTGGGGTTTGGACAAAAGAACGACACTTGTGGAAATTAGACTATGGGCTATTAATGGGCTTTATATTTGTTTAACTAAATGATAGTTTGTTAATTTTAATATAAAGATTTACAATTGGACGTCCCTATAAATAACCATATACACTCGATCGGACACGATGGGCGGGGTATTTATATGTACGAATAATAGTTCATTTAACCGGACACGGGAATGGATTAATAGTCACTAGAATTATTAAAACAGGGGTGAAATTATGTACAAGGACACTTGGCATAATTGATAACAAAGTATTAAAACCTTGGGTTACACGCAGTCGATAACCTGGTGTAATTATTAAACAAAGTATTAAAATCTTGTTACAGTTTAAGTCCCCAATTAGTTGGAATATTTGACTTCGGACATAAGGATAATTTGACGAGGACACTCGCACTTTATATTTATGACTGATGGACCGTTATGGACAAAAACCAGATGGACTTATCAAATAATCCAGGACAAAGGACAATTAATGTGATGACCCGGAAATTTCTGACCAAATTTAAACTTAATCTTTGTATGATTAACATTTCTGACACGATAAGCAAAGTCTGTAAAACTAAATCTCAAAATTTTTGAACTACTTTTATATATTTAAATACCCTTCGGTTGTTTTCGACGATTCGCGAACAATTATATGTAAATAGATACATATATACTATAACTTGAAAAGGTAACAATGTATTAATTATTTGATATCGTACATTAAACTTATTGGTTTAAATATCTATTTGAATATATATGATAAGTTGAAATATTTATTATTAAAATTTATTTATAAATAACTTCCAATGTGTATTTAAAAATTGATTTATGTATATTAAAAAGATATATACATATATATAATTTCAAGTTATTTAGTAAACGATAGTAACATTCGTTTATTGATTCGATTGATATTTAGATAAGTTAACTAAAGCGTTTAAGATGAACCAGTAAAACACTAATTTACTACAGTATTTTCAAATTGCTACAGTACCCAAAATGCTACAGTGTTTTCGAAAATCACTATTTGCTACAATGAAATCGCTACAGTAAAAATTGACTTTGCTACAGTGGTATAGTTTATGGATGATTTAAGACTATATTTTGACAAAGGTAAGAGTCACGAAACGAAAAGAACTAGTTTTCTCAGCGTACGAAAGGGCGTTCGAAAAACCGGAACCGGGACATAAGTCGAGTGACGACGTACGACTTTTCGGGACAAAAATTACAAATCAACTATGCACATGAATTTAATATAATATATAATTAATTATATAAATTATATATATTATATTAATATTAAAATACGTCGACAAGCAAGAAAACAAAAGGATTGTGTGCTGGACAGCCGGCCCATGCGATCGCATGGGATATAGCCTTCCCAGCCATGCGATCGCATGGACACCAGGGACAGGCCACAACTATAAATACCCGATCATTTTTGTTTCTGATCTTATTTTAATTACTCCGTAGATATTTATTTATTTTATTTATTATTATTATTATTATTATTATTATTATTATTATTATTATTATTATTAAGATTAATATTATTATTAATCTAATTATTATTAGTAATATTATTAGTATTATACATAAAATACTACGACGAGGTTATGAGCGTGTCACTTTTAAAATAAATTTACAAGCAAGCTAGAGCTAAGGAAATTATGGGTTATTGCCAAGGAGGTTATGGGTAATGTTCGGGGGGTATATTTATGAATCAAACCTAGTGTTTATCATCTCCGTTACATCTACGTACTTTTCTACAATATTGAATCTCAATACTGATACGTTGAGATCTACGGTTATTTGGTAATCCGAGTTTCGATCACATTTTTGGTAAACGACTTTATACGCTGCTAAGGTGAGTTTCATAAGATCCCTTTTACTCTCTACATTTTTGGGCTGAGAATACATGCAAATGCTTTGTTAACCGATATACAATATTTATATGCGTGAGTTTCATTGCTCCCTTTTTAATTGCTTTTGCTATATATATTTTTGGGCTGAGAATACATGCAATTTATTTTAAACGCAATGGATACAAGTACATACTTAATTCTACACTGAGTTTGAACCGAAAATCCCTTAGCTTTGGTAACTAGTAGCTGCCAGTACATAGGATATGTACTGGTGGGCGCGAATAACAGTATATGGATCCATAGGGCTTGACATCCCCGTCCGAGCTAGAGCGCTAGCCTTTTAACGGATGTGTGTTATTTGAGTTTAGGACACGTTGGTTTGCGTGAATTAAAACGAATGGGGTATTTATCATTATAACGTTAAAGTTTAGTTACCAGGGTGCTCTGTTATGTAGAATCTATTGATAAACGTTTCTGGATGAAACAACTGAAATCTTGTGATCCATTTTTATATAATCTATTGATAAACGTTTCTGGATGAAACAACTAAAATCTTGTGATTCACCTTTACATACAGATTATACGAAACAATAAAACTATGAACTCACCAACCTTTGTGTTGACACTTGTTAGCATGTTTATTCTCAGGTTTACTAGAAGTCTTCCGCTGTTGCTTATATGTTAGACAAGCTATGTGCATGAAGTCTTACATGACATACTTTTCAAGGAAATGTTGCATTCACCAAATCATCACCATGTATCTTATTTTGACTGCATTGTCAACGGAAGTACTATTGTAAACTATTATTTACGGTGATTGTCTATATGTATAAATCATCAGATGTCGAAAACCTTTGATTTAAATATTCATTTATGGTGTGCCTTTTCAAAAGAATGCAATGTTTATAAAACGTATCATATAGAGGTCAAATACCTCGCAATGAAATCAATGAATGACGTATTGTCCATATGGATTTGGAGCGATCGTCACAATTAACCCAGGATAATAAATAATCAAAACGTCAAACATCATGGTTACGGAAGCTTAAATAAGCATAATATATTTTATTTCATTTTTCCTCGTACTTTTATTTATTGTCATTTTAATTATTGTTATTTATTTTATATTGTTATTTAAATATCGTCATTTACTATACGCTTCGCTTAAAATATAAATCGATAAGCCGGTCATTAAACGGTAAACCCCCTTTTATATATTATTATATATAATTATATATATTTTGTACAAATATAGTTGTTTAAAAATATAGTGTGCAATAAGCCCGCTCCCTGTGGAACGAACCGTACTTACTAAAAACTATACTACTCTACGATTAGGTACACTGCCTATAGTGTTGTAGCAAGGTTTAGGTATATCCATTCTATAAATAAATAAATATCTTATGTAAAATTGTATCGTATTTAATAGTATTTTCTGTAAAAATAAGCTATTTTATATACTACTCTGCTTCAACATCAAGTTTTTGGCGCCGCTGCCGGGGACTTGGCGAAACGCTATATTTTTAATATATATTTGTATAAATATATTTTTAGAAAAACAATATCAAATTTAAAAAAAAAAAAAAAACCGAAAAAAAAATTAAAAAATAAAATATATATATATATATATATCTAGTTTTACGATTTTTATTTATAAAATTATAAAGTAGTTCTATTTTTATATAAGTTTTTATTATATAAATATTTAGATTTTAAAACAGAAAAATAAAAAAAAAAAAAAAAAAAGGTCGAATTAAAAACTGTACCAGAGTTGAATTTTGGAACCCCGCGACTCGCGGGGTTTGCTGCATCGATTACCGCGACTCGCGGAGACACTCTGACACGGGTACACAGAACCCTAATTCAGCATTAATTACGGATAATTATTAATTATTATTATTATAACCCTAACTAATTATTATTATTATAATTACTTTTACTTTTTATTTAATTTATATATTTTAGTTAAATTAGTTTAATTAATTTGTAAAATTAATAGTTTTAATAAATAAATAATATAAAAATAATATTTTTATAAAAATTGTACTTTTTACAACTTTTTGTATATTTTTATATTTTGTCCCTTTTTAATCGTTTTAGCGTAATATTTGTATTTTTAGCTCATATTTAGTTTTAAACTTAGTTTTTGCCATAGTTATTTTTACTTCTAGATTTTTAGGCTTTGCCGTAAAATCTCTTAAGTGCTTTTTCTTTAGACTAAGATTTAGGTGCTTTAGAATTTTGCGACGCCGTTTTTATATTTTAGTACCTTTTTAAGTTATTACCATTTAGGATATAGTTTTTCTTTTAAGCTTTAATATTTTTAGACGCAACTTTTAATTCTTAGTTTTTAATTCCTTTTTAAGTTACGACGCGCTATTTTCTTATTTTTATTTTTCGACGTTTTTCGACGCGCATTCTTTTTCTTTCTTATTTCTCGACGCTTTAGTTTTTAGGACTTAGAAATTTTCTCTATTTCTTATCTAATATCTCAAACAGAAAGAAAAATTATTTAAGTGGTTAAATTAATGGACGTTGACAATTTTCTGCTTCGTAGTAATAGTTGGATTTGTTAGTGGCTGAGTTGTGAGCTTCCGATTTAAAGGGTTCTGGCTCCCTGCTGCATCTTTTGGCTATTCGAAACGTGGGCAAAAGCAGAAAAGTCTATTAATTGGACAACTTATATAAGTTTTTCTATTTTTATAACTAATAGGATAATTAGTAAATGCACCACATTGAGCTAAAATTTGGCCATCGCAATAAAATGGAAAATTTTGAAAACAAGGCTATGGAAACTCTTTTTGATATCCAAAATCAATTAAATCAATACTCTCAAACGAGTGTTGATGACAATTCGTTCGGTCAATCTTGGATCACGAATGACGAAACAATAACTAGTTGTGAAATCTGTGGAGATTATCACTCAACATGGGAATGTTATTATTACGTTCCTATGAAAAATTACGCACCCACGGAACCTGAATGGAATGATTATGAAGAATACAATTCAAATTGGGATTATTCCCAAGAATATATCCAAACTCAACAACCAGTAGACGAGGAAAATTACGTGTCTAAAAATTTATTAGACAATATGAAAATCAAACTCGAAGAACTCAATGCTCAAAATGAACAAATGAGAGAGTTTGTAAACCGGCAAGCTGAAACTCTATCAGACTACACACCTGTTGATCTGAGGAGTCGTGTGCAAGAAAATCTCATATCATCGAATTTTGATGAATTCGAGAGCTCCGAAATCACCAACTATCCCGATGATACTTTTTATTCAGTCTTACCAATTTCACAACATATCGACACATTAGCCTCTACCGACGAAATCATCGATCCATCAATGGATAAAGAAGAAGTAAGGGTAACAAATTGGTACTCTTGGGAATACGATAACGTTGAAAATTTTACCCCCAAGGCCAAACCGAACTTCACCATTCTACAACCTTCCAACCCAATATTCTCAATAGACGAGTCATCCACCGAAAATGAACTACGAGCTGTAATAGATAATGACACCTCGAATTTCACCCAATTGGGTAATAGAGGTGAAAACTTTGACGTCGAGAATAAACGGAAGGAAATGTTAGGAATTGTCCACCCTATAGCTATAAGTATGTCGGTGTATATCGATCCATTTGACCAAGAACCAGAAAAGAGACATATCAATTTACTAAAAGCTACACTTAAAAAAGAATTAAGTAGTGATGATCGGGTGAGTCTAAACTTTAAACCCATTGATATATTCTACACCACCCGAAATGTAAATAACTGGCTCACTACTCTAATTCATGGAACTTATTCTACCGACTTCACATGTCGTCAGCTAAGTGTGGGGAAGTCTAACCCCACTTAACGTTAAATTAGGGGTTCGGGTTAGTGCATAACTCGTTAATAAACATGCATAATAAATTAAGGTAAAAGACGCATTTTCAAAAATTATCAAACAGTTCAGAAAAGCAACCGTTTTTGAAAAAAAAAACATGTGTGATAAAACAAGAAGGAATGAACGATGAGGTGCACCATCTATCATCCTGCAATTTTATGGTATCTTTAACTACTTTCTACACTAATCACCCTCATGAATTTATAATTATAGTCTGATTTCATGCAAATGAGGGCATTGCATGATCTTAAGTGTGGGGAAGGGTTATAAATTCTCTCGGGTTTACACTTGGTTTTATTTGCCAAATTTTGTGAACATTTGAAAAAAATTTCAACTAAATGAAGTCAAAATCATGTTTATACATATTTATAAATGATGAAAACTAGGTGTTAATACCGAAATTATCGTTACCTCGGAAAGGACATAAATTGAGAAACACCCTAAAACGATTGAATTCATTTAAAATGGAATAAAGGAGAATAAAAAGGCAAAGAAAGAAACTAAGTGTGGGGAGAATGTGCCAAGTTATTCAATTAAAAACTATCTATCACATGTTTCTGTAAAGTTTATTGCAGGTGCTTTTGTTTTGGACTAAATTAACTGTTTTACCCGATTTACTGTAATGAAAGATGGATCTACACGATGAATCAATTCCATCATTTAAAGGAAGTAAAGTCTTCCGAAAAAGACACGCGCTTCTTGATTTAGGTCATGAAGTTGTCGTCCAGACCAGCTGTAGGTTGACGAAAAATCTAGAAAAGTCATCTCTAAAATCAGCAGGAAATCCACGGACCTCAGCATCAAACAGGGTCGTCAAGTGGTCAGATTTATCCTAACCATGAGAAGGATTTATCTCGTAAAATGGGGAGGGCGCCGTGCAAATTAGCTTGATAAGACTAATGAATCAGACCCCCAGAAAGGATAATCTCCTTAAAGATTAAAAATCAGCTTTTAAGCCTGATATTACTCAATCCTTGAGATTGACCTTAAAGATTGAGAATTACAAACTCATGGAATTCAATGATATCTAAACTCGAGCTTGAACGAGAAAATATTTTGATCAAAATTACAAACCGATTTGTTTTCTGAAAACCCTATTTTCAATGCGTTCATTACCATTGAACGTAAAATCCTAGGAATTCACCTGGAATTCATTAGGTCACCTGAACCAAATCGGGTGTCAACCGTAAGAACGGTGGTTGCATAGCATGGTCAAAGACAAGACCTTGTGCCAGACCGAAAAATCATAGGATGATCTTTACTATTGCTCCTACAAAGAATAGTAATAGCATCCGACACGTTTATAGACCATAATCAAAAGCATGTCACGGGACATTGCCTTAACAGTTGCTTGTTCATCACTTTCCTTTACAATCGGACGGTAGTTTGCCGAAAGGTAATATACGGGACAAGTAAACTGGACGTGTTGCTTTCCTAATACAAGGTTAGCAAGTGGGTAACACAAAACCACAAGTGTTGAGCTAAAATTTTCAAATCTGAAACCCACACAACCCACAAAAATATTTTGCAAACACCGGTGAAGGGTTATTCCGGAAAACTTATCTAGGGTAAAAGCTAGATTGAATTTTCAAAAGATCAAATATTTTCATAAAGATCCAATTTCCTTAAGGATCTACATTTTCATAATCATGTGGGACTGTAAACCGCCTTTCAAATGTGCACTTTGCTTTGGAAACCGAAAGTAAATCGGCTATTTGATTGCAAGTGTCGTTGACCTAAACCCGAGGCAACTGTGGATGACACACCCACCTTTAACCATGGTTCTATCGTTACTATCATTGTTTATACCACCATATCAAAATCACTGATGTACAAAGTGTGATGAATAAAAAAGTGATTCATGTATGTTTTTATTTCAAGTTCTGTATTGCTTGAGGACAAGCAACGCTCAAGTGTGGGGATATTTGATAAGGCTAAAAAGGAACATATATTTCATAGCAATATCCCTCCTAAATAATAGGTTTTCATATGTAATTGTATTATATTTTTATTGTAATTGTTTAAATAAATAAGTGCGAAGACAAAAGGCGAAAACGAAGATTTGAAGACACAAACGTCCAAAAAGCTCAAATGTTCAAGATACAATTCAAAAGGTTCAATTTATTGATGAAAAACGTCTAAAAATGACAAGAGTACAAGTTACAAAACGCAAAGTACAAGATATTAAATTGTACGCAAGGACGTTCGAAAATCCGGAACCGGGACATGAGTCAACTATCAACGCCCGACGCAACGGACCAAAAATTACAAGTCAACTATGCACAAGAATATAATATAATATTTAAATAATTATATAAATTATTTATATATTATATATATTTAAAAATTATGTCGACAAGCTATGAGACAAATGATCCTGAGCTGGATTTTCAAACTCCGCGACTCGCGGAGTTTGAAGGCTAAAAACTCCACGACTCGCGGAGCTGTCAAAAATCAAAACTCCTATAAAAGCTCACGAATTCTGCGAGTAAAAAAAAATATAATAATAATAATAATACTCCTATGTAATAATAATAAATATATATATATATATATATATATATATATATATATATATATATATATATATATATATATATATATATATTATATATATATATAGTATAGTATAGTTTTATATTAGATTAGTTTTGGGTTATGCGAAGGTTATTTTACTGGTTTTAAAGTCGGAGCTCTGTCCGTGTAACACTACGCAATAAATACTCAATGTAAGTTATGTTCTTCTTTTTAAATTAATGTCTCGTACTTAAGTTATTATTATGCTTATTTGAGCCAAAGTAATCATGATGTTAGACTAAATATTAAAGACGGGGTAATTGAGCTTTGTACCATAATTGGGGTTTGGACAAAAGAACGACACTTGTGGAAATTAGACTATGGGCTATTAATGGACTTTATATTTGTTTAACTAAATGATAGTTTGTTAATTTTAATATAAAGATTTACAATTGGACATCCCTATAAATAACCATATACACTCGATCGGACACGATGGGCGGGGTATTTATATGTACGAATAATAGTTCATTTAACCGGACACGGGAATGGATTAATAGTCACTAGAATTATTAAAACAGGGGTGAAATTATGTACAAGGACACTTGGCATAATTGATAACAAAGTATTAAAACCTTGGGTTACACGCAGTCGATAACCTGGTGTAATTATTAAACAAAGTATTAAAATCTTGTTACAGTTTAAGTCCCCAATTAGTTGGAATATTTGACTTCAGACATAAGGATAATTTGACGAGGACACTCGCACTTTATATTTATGACTTATGGACCGTTATGGACAAAAACCAGATGGACTTATCAAATAATCCAGGACAAAGGACAATTAACCTAGGATAATAAATAATCAAAACGTCAAACATCATGGTTACGGAAGCTTAAATAAGCATAATATATTTTATTTCATTTTTCCTCGTACTTTTATTTATTTTCATTTTAATTATTGTTATTTATTTTATATTGTTATTTAAATATCGTCATTTACTATACACTTCGCTTAAAATATAAATCGACAAGCCGGTCATTAAACGGTAAACCCCCTTTTATATATTATTATATATAATTATATATATTTTGTACAAATATAGTTGTTTAAAAATATAGTGTGCAATAAGCCCGCTCCCTGTGGAACGAACCGGACTTACTAAAAACTATACTACTCTACGATTAGGTACACTGCCTATAGTGTTGTAGCAAGGTTTAGGTATATCCATTCTATAAATAAATAAATATCTTGTGTAAAATTGTATCGTATTTAATAGTATTTTCTGTAAAAATAAGCTATTTTATATACTACTCTGCTTCAACATCACATATATTCAAAGAATCTAGGTAATTCTGGATCCGATGAAACCTTCAACGAATAGCTTGCTCCGTACTCATGTTAAAATCTTGCGTAAAATCTTTCTTCATCAACCATCGAACTTAGAAATCCCAAAATATCATCATAAATATCTTCGATATTTCTGAGGATATTTTCATAACTCTTCTTGTCCGAAATTAGTTATCTCTTCGTGCTATCCGTATTACATCATAAAGGAAACCATTTTAGTTTCTAAATTTCTATAAAATTCGAGTTTAAATTATGAATGACTTCTGGAGTAGTGTTGGAAATTGATGCATGAGTTAGTATAATATAATGACACTTGATCAACGTGATTATATTACAGTAAGTCATGCTGAGTTTCTTATGGGACGTGATGATTCACAGACCATAACGTCATCACGTACCATGTTACATAACTCTTTCATTCTGCTTAACTTCTGAACATATCAAGAAAGTATGTTCTTGATAGTTCTATTCTCAGTGACTCAGGTAATTTGACAAATCAAATCGTGCTATTACGTTCTTTCTTGTTTAGAACATTAAGTTCATTTGAAACTCCAAACTTACGAATTCTGGACCGTTACTCGCTTTACTAGAGGTCGAGAAGACAATAAAAAGGCAAAGAGATCCAAGCTATAAGAGAAAATATAAAGCCCAATAACAGCTCGAAGGTTACAAACCGTGGATATTAATACGAATAGCAATATAAAGACACGGTAGAATTAAGAATAGTATCACCCCAAGGTAATAGTAGGAGTAAACAGATTTTTCTGGTGGAAGATTGAAAAGAAGAATGACAGAAATGATGATTAGAAAAATATCAAGGATTACAACTGGATTAAGCATTTTCACAATCTTTTAGATGTATGAATTAAGAAAGAAAGTATAGGAAAGATGAGAATAATGGAACGAAAGAGTTTAATTTATAATGGAAATATCAGACAGAGTAAATCGAGGTAGATCACCGTATTAATTATAGAGATCCTAATTTCCTTACTCGCCGAAGAATCAAATCTTTTAGATTTTTAAGATTTTCTCTAAACCCCATGAATTCCGGAATTTAACCAAGACAATGTCAAAAGTTAAGACGAACTTGTATTTACTCATTTCACTATTTAGTGATAGCTTCACTCGTACTCGTTGAGTAATCAAATTATCTTATCCATATTACGTAACGGTAATAAAACTCTAATTATCAACTCATATTCATCATGAAAACATTTTTATTGTTAGCCATGACCACCTCACTCAAATTTCGGGACGAAATTTCTTTAATGGGTAGGTACTGTGACGACCCGGGAATTTTTGACCAAATTTAAACTTAATCTTTATATGATTTCGACATGATAAGAAAAGTCTATTTAATTGAATCTCAATAGTTGTGAACTATATTCATGAAGTCATTTGACCTTTGACTATTCCCGACAATTCACGAACCTTTAAATAATGCAAATAGGAATATATATATAAACAATTATGTATGAAAATAATTATATATAAACTATTATGTGATTAGTTATTATGAAAGATAACTTAAAATAATTTAAAACATGTCACTTAAGCTATTATTATTTAATGATTCAGAGCATATGGAATGTAAATGATTTCTTAATATAACTGGTCAATGTTACCAAAATATTTAATGTGTACTTTGAGTTATTTATATATAATTAATATAGCTATCTATTAAATATATAAAATTTTATATTAGTTAATATATATATATATATATATATATATATATATATATATATATATATATATATATACACACCTAAAATTGGATATGTATAAGTCATTATATTAATATTATTATTATCATCAATAATATCAAGATTAATATAACTACTATTAAAATAAGAATCATTAATACTATTTTCATTATTGTTATGATTATTATTATTGATTGTTATTAAATAAAGGTTTTAAATAAAAATGTTAAGAATGATTTAAAATTATAGGTTAGTTGTATTAGTTATTATTATTATTATTATTATTATTATTATTATTATTATTATTATTATTATTATTATTAATATTATTACTTTTATGATTTTAATATAATTATTATTATTATTATTGGTATTTTATTTAATATTATTATTATTACTAAGTACCTTTATTATTCTTACATATATTAAAAGTATTATTATTATTAATTAATATTAGTAATTATTATTATTAATCATATATAAAAGCAGTAAATAATCTAATTAGGAACACTTTTCCACTTTAATTATTTTCTTTCTTGCTGTACGAACGAATTGTTTCAGTCTTTTGTTTCTATCCCAAATTGTTACATGTCTTAATCCCAACCAGTACATAATATTCGATGTTAATCAGATAGGGTTAAATTCTGTTGCAAGTCATTCTCAATTTTTTGTTATTTATTTAATTTAGTCCGCTCAATTAATTTTCTGTTGATACCAATTTCCTACTTAATCAGATCAATACGAGCTGCTAAGAGAAATCAATTCACTCTACAATATCAAATATCACTTACAGTATTATTTTTCGATTTTTAATTTATTGAATTTTAAAGAAAAAGGGGAAGAACACAAGAAGAACCCTGTTCATGTTCATTTTAATTAAAAGCCCAATTTTAATTCGAATTTCAAAAAGTAGAAATACAGTTATGATAGGATTACTCTAGTCAATCTTTCTGTAAATTTTTAACATTCAATTTTTCGTATCGATTTCTAATTCACGAGTCAAAGTTTATGTTTTTAAAAAGTCAACAGATGGTTCATCATGAAATTCGAACGTGTTTTAGTGTTTTAAGTTAAATTGATTCTCCAGAAAGTTTTCAGTAACGATTTACTATCTATTTCATATTGTAAGTTTTATCAAAAAGTGGCTAGATTTCAAAATCATTAATTGAGTTCTTATGTTCTTCGCTAAAACTGCTGCTGCTGCTTCTTTTTTTTTTTTTCTTTTTTTAATATTTTTTTTCTGTTTTTACTACGAATATCAAACACTTATAAATTTTATTTAGTTAGGAACCCTAAAATAAATTATTGTGTTAATATGGGTCGATTTGGTCACTGGTCTAGGTGTTTATGATGAGGAAGGAGATGAGTTACAGAAATTGATATATATTTATTTTAGGGTAGTATATAATCAGAAAAATGAACACAGACGAATGGTTGGGTGTTAGTTTGTGTGAGCGGGAGGTCGCGGGTTCGAGTCAGGGCAATGCCATTCTATTCTTTTTGAAGCTTAGTTTATGTGAGGTAGTAATCTTGTTATTTTATTATTATTATTATTATTATTATTATTATTATTATTATTATTATTATTATTATTATTATTATTATTATTATTGTTGTTGTTGTTGTTGTTGTTGTTGTTGTTGTTGATTTGTTATTGTTATTGTTATTATTATTATTGTTATTGTTAGTACTAATTATTATTGTTATAATTGTTATCATTACTAAAGTTATTATAATTACTTAGTATTATTATTATTATTAAGTATTAGGATTATTATTATTATTATTATTATTATTATTATTATTATTATTATTATTATTATTATTATTATTATTATTATTATTATTATTATTATTATTATTATTATTATTATTATTATTATCATTATTAGGAACATAATAAAATTATCATTATAAACATTATAATTAGTGACAAAAATAATGCAACTTATTATTATTTTTGTAAATATTAGTAATTGTACCATTTTTAGTACTATTATTATTATTATGAATATGTTTAGGATTATTATTATTGTTATTATAAAACAATACAAGTTATTATTACTCTCACTAATATTGGTATAAATATCATTTTCGCAATTATTAGTTTTACTATTATTATTATAAACATATTTTAACAATATTGTTATTAATATTAGTATTATCAATATTAAGAAAGTTATTATTATTAGTAAATCATTATTATCAAAACTATCATTTTCGTTACAAATAAATATTTTGTACCTAAAATATACTTAATACATATATTATAATCATATTAATAGTTTATATATCACATATCAAATATAATAACATTATTTATATAAATACTTATTTATAACGAATTAAGAATATTTTCATATAATACTAACCATATATATAGAGAGATATATTAATATAACCAAATATATAGATATTAAACATTTTAAATATATACACAAACTAAATAAGTATAATATATAATTCAAGTTATAATATATAAACTTGTTCGAATACGATTATACATTTTAATATATATACAAATGATATAGGTTCGTGAATCCGAGGCCAACCCTGCATTGTTCAGTTTGTCTAATGTCGTCATATGTATTTTTACTACAAAATACATTAGGTGAGTTTCATTTGCTCCCTTTTTATATATATTTTTGGGACTGAGAATACATGTGCAACTTTTATAACTGTTTTACGAAATAGACGCAAGTAATTGAAACTACATTTTATGGTTAAATGATCGAAGCCGAATATGCCCCTTTTGCTTGGTAACCTAAGAATTAGTAAACCGATCTACTAATTGACGCGAATCCTAAAGATAGATCTATGGGCCCGACGAACCCCATCCAAAGTACCGGATGCTTTAGTACTTCGATGTTGTTTTATATCATGTTCGAAGGATTTCCCGGAATGATAGGGGATATTCTTATATGCATCTTGTTAATGTCAGTTACCAGGTGTTCAATCCATATAAATGATTATTTTTGTCTCTATGCATGAGACGTATATTTATGAGAACTGAAAATGAAAATTTTGTGGTCTATTAAAATGATGGAAATAATTATTTATGTTAAACTAATGAACTCACCAACCTTTTGGTTGACACTTTAAAGCATATTTATTCTCAGGTATGAAAGAAGTCTTCCGTTGTGCATTTGCTCATTTTAGCGATATTACTTGGAGTCATTAATGGCATATTTCAAAAGACGTTGCATTCGAGTCATTGAGTTCATCAAGATTATTATTAAGTCAATTATAGTTAGATATATTATGAAATGGTATGCATGACGTCAACCTCCGATGTAGTGAAAGATTGTCTTTTCAAAAACGAATGCAATTTTTGTAAAATGTATCATATAGAGGTCAAGTATCTCGCGATGTAATCAACTGTTGTGAATCGTTTATAATCGATATGGACTTCGTCCGGATGTATTCGGACGGGTCATTAGACCACAGGCACTGAGGGATACCTACAATAATGAGTGATGAAGTATTAATTCATTATTTCATTTACGTTGAAGAAATATTCCGCGGCGATTATGTAATCTCTAATGTTTTAGGGATTATTCATTTCTAGTTCTAACCGTAAACTAAATGAGATTAATATAATATTAACTCATTAAATTCATATTACATCTGAAGAAAATATACATACATATATTTTCATAATGACTGTAATAAAAATTCTTTTGTACAAAATATTACTTGTGAAATTTTATTTTAACGGAGAGGTAATACCCGAGAAATACTTAAGTTCACATTAATATGTTACACTGTACATTTTCAATGATGTTTCGACAGTCGTTAATTATACTCTCTCCTTTCATAGCAATATACATCATTTCACAAAATTCAAGACAACCATTTTCCATACCAATTCAATTACATATTCTGATTTTGACAGATCAAAATTCAAGTCAAGATTTAAGAAGTGCCATCAATCTTAAATTCCTACATCCTTCAAAATCATACTTTATATTCAAACTATACTAGAACATCAATTTCATTCAAAGAACTCATAAAGATATTCGTATCATTCAAGATTCATGACGAATTCATTTTACGGATATTGACGATGACAACCTGCGTCTAAACCCTTCAAAATTCTTGAAAACATCTCAACTAAGGAACAATCGAGAGAATGAACCAATCACACGATACATACAAAGAATATATGCATATAGATATGCATTTGGAGGACACTTGAACCTAAGTAAAGGTTCAACATGTATCCGTGTCAGATCCTTTAGCATTATTATTACCCAAAATAACTTAACAATTCCTTTTCAAAATAGCGAAGTTTGTCACAGCTCCAACAAGACAACTTCGACTTTTCATCCGGAGTAGCCTTTTTATAACCTTGATATATACATTGTCTTTTCGCCATCGTTACCGGGGAACCTTTTATATTCCACCACATTAGTAGTAAGCTTACCAGCAACTTTATTGCTCTTTGACTTAAATCTCTCTGAAAGATCACTATAAAACCTTGTCATGTACCCATCTACATCTTGTAACAATAATTGTCATACCAAACCCCAGGAAGCATCAATAATTATTCTTGAATCTCACATCATTTATCCATATACATATAACGTTATCTACTGAAATTATAATTCTGAAATCCGAAATAGCACTTCAGCCTACGAATCAGTACTATGAAGTTTTGAAAAAACTGAATGAAGCAGCAGAAACTGTAGATAACCGTAATAGTCAAAAGTTGATGATAAAAAAATATTGAGTTAGCAAAGCACAGAAAAAGAGAAGGTTTAGAACTGAAAAACGGATTGAGCAAACCCTGAAGGAGGCTATGGACAAATCACAAGGACTAAATCTGCCTTCAAAGAATCCAAATGATTCGGTGTCTGCTAAAATCCTTAGCAAATACCTTGCTCCTTACTCTAAAACCCTTGCGGAAAATATTCTTCATCATCCTCTTATCTTAAATATTCTAAGATATCATCGTATCTTCCATTATAAATATCCTTCATATTTCTGAAGATATTTTCATAACCATTCTTATTTGAAATCATTTATTCCTTCGCGTTATCTGTATCACATCATAAAGAAAACTTTTTTAGTTTCTAAATATCTGAAACCTCTGAGTGTAAAGTATGAATGTTTTTGAAGTAATGTTGGGAACTGAAGCATGAGTTAGTATAATATAATGACACTTGATCAACGTGATAATATTACAGCATGTCATGCTGAGTTTCTAAATGGAACGTAATGATTCACATACCATAACGTCATCATCTGCCATGTTACATGACTCTTACATTCAATCTAATCTCTGTTCTATCTTTTCCTTTGGATTCTGGTAATTTCACAAGTCAAATTGTGCTATTACAATTTTTCTCTTAGAGCATTAGCTATATTCATTCTGAATTTCATATCTATGAATTCTAGACCATTATTCGCTTGACTTGAAATCGGGAAAAGAAGACGGAAGCATGAAACTCCAAAATATAAGGAAAAATATAAGCACGAAGACAACGCAGAAATTACAAACCGTGTATATCGATGCGTATAGCAATATAAAGACACGGGAAAACTAAGAACACTATAAACCCAAGAGCATAGTAGAAATTAACGGATTCCTCCGGTGGAAGATGAAAAAAAGAATGACATATGTGATAGTCAAGAATATATCAAGAATTAAAACTGGATGGAGCATATTAACGAATGTTTTAGAAGTACGAAGAAAGGAAGAAAGTATAAAAGATGGGAGATGTGGAAATAAGGAAACGTAGGAGGTTGATTTATAGTAAAATATCCGACAGAGAAATCGAGATAGATTATTGCATTAAATCGAAGAGGATCATAATTTCCTTAATCACCGAAGAATCAAATCTTATATAGATTACAAAGATTTTCTTTAATCCGGAGATCAACCGTGATGACGTCAAAAGATAAGACGAATCCATATTTTCTCATTTCACTCTTTTACGATAGCTTCACTCATACGTTTCGAGTAATCGAATTATTTTATCCATATTTTTCAATCATGATAAAACCCTATGAATCAACTTATATTCGTCATAATAACATTCTTATTGTTAGCCATGACGACCTCGATCAAATTTCGGGGCGAAATTTCTTTAACGGGTAGGTACTGTGACGACCCGGAAATTTCTGACCAAATTTAAACGTAATCTTTATATAATTCCGACTTGATAAGCAATGAATAAACCTTGAACCTCCGAAAAGAGTTTTACACAAGCTTTTGGTCACCCTTTTATTCCGACGATTCAAGAACGTCATAACTTGATTTAATTGTTTAATTATTGGGTATATATATGGATTTATATATATTTAACTTGAAAATATGATAATTAAATATCTCATTAAGTATATTAACAAAGTATTATATATATATATACATACTACTAATTTAAAGAGTTTTCAAACAATATATATATTACTATTTAAACGACGTAATTAACTTATGTTAAAATGTATTTACATATAATGTATTACGAGTGTATAATACATCCTTAAAAGTATTGAATACACTTTATAATATACCAATACATATAAAGGATAGCTATACTCGTATTTCCTTTCAATTTTCTCAAAGAATTCTACTCGTATTCATACGGTATTTTTACCCGTATTATACACAGATTCTAGAAGTATTTATTATTGGTATATACCAATAGAAATCTGCAATTATTTGTGTAATATGTCATCTATGACCTAATCAATTTAATATGTCATGCATGACTTAATACAATTTAACTTATCTTAGATATTTTTACTAAAAGCCAAAATTATAAGCTTATAAATAAGGACCATTTTAACTCATTTTTACTCCACATTTTCTTAAACTAAAAACACACACTTGAATGTTCCCATATCATACTTTAATCTCAGCAACTTTCCTCTTCATAATCAAGGTAAAATACTTCTCAAAATCCTTGTTCAATTCCTTGTATAGTTGCTATCTTATTATACTTATAAAACTTGTAAAAACTAGAACTTGTTTTGGTGAACACCAAGCTTGTTTGAAAAACTAATTTAATCTTTATAACTTAACTCTAATAACACTTATTTATATGTATTATGATGTTATATTAAGTTAATATAAGAACTTATAACTTGTACATATGAAGAACACCTTGAAACTTAACATATATCCTTTAATCTCCATTCGGTAAAAAGCGGGCTGTTTTGGGTTGGGAATTAAAAACCTATCTTAGACTTTGAGTTTGAGCCTAAGACTTTGGAAATATATTAATATATGTAAATAAGACTTCCAGTATTTTTTTCATGATTTTAGACAAAGTGGAAGTATTTTATCAAAAATCATATATTGGGTGGATGCCGGGATTTTTCCAAATCTGTCCACCGACACAAAAAGAGGGTAAAGCTCTAAAAATTGTTACTTAGGATGAACTTTTCGAATTTTTTTTTGTAAAATTTACTTCTTAATGAATCCATAGCAATTTGATTCACTTTAAACGGAGTTGTAATGAATATTTGACGAGCAAAACAATATCTGCTAAAATTAACGTTGTATGGACGAAATTTATATTATAAAAACTATATTAACCATATCCTTGTTAACTTTTCCTATATCCTATATATATTTGGACATGTTATCAGTAGTATAATAAAATATTATAATCTTGGTTAATTCTGTGATTGTATATATGTATAATAATATTCTTGGTATGTCCTAACACAATAAGTATACAATACATTTTGATAAATCCTAAGACAATACGCACACAATACGTCTTAGTTAATTCTAAGACAATACGTATACAATACGTCTCTGGGTTGATGCAAAGACAATACGTATACAATACGTCGTGGGTTAATTCTAAGATTATATATATATATATATATATATATATATATATATATATATATATATATATATATATACTGATTATTGGACTGTTGGACTTTTCGGACTATTTTGGACTACTAACAAAGGACTACTAACAATGGACTACTAACATAAAATGTTAAAAATTATTATATAAGTATTCTATGAACTTGCTTTATTTTATTCATATGTCGTATTATTATCTGAATCGTTATTATTGTTATAGGTACGTGAATCCAAGGACGACGGTCATATTTTTAATAAGTTAAAAACTTATTATTAATATACTTTTACTACTGTGAGTATATAGTCCCATTTTTAAACTCTACAAATATTTTGGGATGAGAATACATGCATTTTATGTTTTACTCCATAGACACAAGTACTTAAAATATATTCTACGTTGAGTTGTACTACTTTGTATATCTTCCCTAATAGCTTGGTAACTAATATTTACATATTGTAAGAACATGTATACACGAATCCTATTGATAGATCTATCGGGTTTGACAACCCCAACTGGGCTAGTCGCTCTAGTATCGTAAACAGTTGCATAGTACTTCGTTTTTACTACATTTGGTACAGTGTAGGGAGATTTCATAATAAAGGGAATATGCCACATTAATGGTTAAGTATGGTTACCGAAGCGCTCAACAGCTTATAGAATACTTTTATACACTTGCGAGTGTACATATATTTATGACTATGAAATCTTGTGGTCTATATTTATATCGATGATAAACCTATATATCTCACCAACCTTTGTGTTGACTGTTTAAGCATGTTTATTCTCAGGTCCTTAAGAAAGTCTTCCGCTGTTGCATTATCTGAGCAAGCTATGTGACGACCCGAAAACTTCTGACCAAATTTAAACTTAATCTTTATATAATTCCGACACGTTTAGCAAAGTCTATAATATTGAGTCTAAAAAATTTTGAAACTATATTTATGTAATCAATAACCCTTTTACTATTCTCGACGATTCACGAACAACTACTTGTAAATAGATATGTATATATTTAAATAAATATATATAATTTGAAAATAATTTATGATGTAATTGTTAAGAATTGATTATGTAAAAATAATAATTATTATTTAAAACATATTTATATACAAATAAAGTATATTAAAAATAAATATTAAATAATTGTAATACTCGTTGATGTTCTGATTGATATTAAGCAAGTTAAATTCGAACTTATATGATTTTAAAATAAACGGTGATACGAAAATGAGTTCTATAAATTTTAGACTTATTAAAAATATATTTAGGAACTATTTGTTGAATTTTAAAATTTTTTATATTTTACTTGGGGTTGGG